>NW_010140374.1:122852-137511 GCF_000699245.1 Pterocles gutturalis | reverse complement strand
TTTTCCTCCCACCTTGCCAAGAATCCCAGTCCCTGTTTCCAAGAGCTGCTGGAGTGTACCAGTGAGCTGGTGAGGACAATGCTTTGTGTAATGTCCCATTGACATGGGGCTCTTGTGCATTTCACCCAATACAAAGACCTCTGCAGCCCACTCCAGTCCCTCCTCTACCTGTCTCCTCTTGTGCGTAGTTTCCCTCCTCAGAAGAGCCCAATTGTATAGTTTACCCTTCTATACAAAAGGCAGAGCCCAAGTGTCCCCTCAGGCTGTGAAGTTGGTGCTGGATGTTTGAGGCAGACTGTCCAAGTTGGAGAGGTAATTTGCCTTTGCAGCCTAGTGTCAGCCAGAAATTATTTGAGAGAGTGCGGGAGATGATGGGACTCTCTGCTTTCTCTTTAGGTCTTTTGTCCTCAATGTTGATCAGGTTTTGGTTAGCAGTGTTTTGTGCCCCCTTGGGCGCCAGCTGGGGGGAATTTAGTAGCTGAGGAGGAACTGGTGCACACAGAGGTGTGAGTAGGAATGGGGCAAATGTGCACACAGGCTTTTCGTGGAGGTTGCACCAGTGAGGGGGACCAGGGTGTCTGTCCTGACCTGATGGCATCTTGACGCAATGTATCTCAGGCAGAAGCAGGATGGACAGAGGTGGACACCCTCTGCACTGATACTGCTGCAGCACACGGGTTGGGATGCAACTGGGAACCACTTACAGCTGCGTGTCTTCCCCTGAACCCCAACCCCAGTGTGTGCAGGGAGCCTAGTGAACATTAGATTTCCTTTGGGAAGTCTTCCAGGTCTCCATTCTAAAGGACCTTTTAACCATTGACAACAGCACAGTGAAGGGATTTACCTTCTTGGCTCAAGGAAGGGTCCTGCTGATACAGTGAGCTCTTGCTTGAGTGATTTCAGTGAGTCACAAACCTGCAAAGAGAGGAGGAGGTGGATTCTGTCTTAAAAGCAAGAGCACTGCTGTGCAAGGCCCAGATGTGCTGCAGAATTCCTTTCTTTGTTGCTGTAGTCATTGGTATTTGCTGGGGGTGATGTGCAGGAGCCTTCCTCTAGCTGCAGCTCCTCTGCTTTGGGATCTCCCAGGCTGGCTGTGCTTCTGCAGGACCCTGCGGGGTTGTGCATCCCAGCTGAGACTGCTCAGCGCCCAGTAGCCATGGGACACTTTATATTGGTCTCTTTATAAAATAATTACCAGGTGGCTTGTACTCAGCTTTATGGGACTGAAACGGGTGAGAAGAGCTTGAAATAATATTTTGTTTTTATAGGAGGTTTAAGCTGCGACAGAAGTATTTGCTTAAAAAGTGTTTGTGCAGTGGTATCAAGTGCATTCTAACATTATTATTTTTCAGATTTTTTTCATGAAGAAAATGAGTTTGCTTTGATTGGGTTTAAATTTTGCAGGTATGTCACACCAGGTAATGCCACCTGCTTCCAGATGGTTTTCAGTGTGATGTGGCGAGCGAGCCTGGCAGGCGCTGGGCTTGCATCTGCCGAGTTGTTGGTTTAAGGGGTGATTGTATTTTGCCTTTCTCTCAGCTTCTTTACACATACACACTCCCTTTACGCTCACCTTTAGCTCCAAGTGCATTGTACACGCTGGCTGGCGTTGCTGGCTGTTGCTGTGTGGCTGATATTGGAGCTGGGGCTGCAGAGGAGATGCAGCAGCTTCAGTTACGGCTGCTAATCCAGCCGCTCCGTGCCGCTAATCAAATCACTCTGCGGAGCTTGAGGGCTGTTTCATGGAAATGCAGCTCTCCCTTGATTGAGGCTGGCTGGAGTTAGCTGGCGAGTGAAGGGCAGCCCTTTGGGTCAGGGCTTCCTCTCCACCTGCTATTGCAACAGCAAAAGCCAGAGGAGCTGATGATGTCCAGATTGCTGGAGGTATGCTTGGAACTGTTGGATGTAAGGTATTTTCAAAGCATCAGAAATCTGGCTTGCAGAAGTTGCTCTTCTGTTCTCCTGTTTTCTTGAGCTTGATTACACTGAATGTCAGCTCCTGGTGCAGACTGGAATTCCTGGATAATTATTTTTGGCTCAGATTGTCCAGCTAAATGCATCAAGGCTCGCTGTTTTTTACCAAAATCCATTTAGCAGCACGTACTGCACTAGCTCCGGGTCTGCTGGGTCAGCTGGGCAATAATGCTTTCTTCACACCTGGGACCTGCACTAGCACCTTGCGGCAGCTCCCAAGGAATGATAAGAAAATGCAAAGAACTGCAGAAACATGAAGTAGTTGTCTTTTAAGGTCTTTATGAAGGAGTATGATCACGACTGTTTGATTACGTAGTATATTAGTCAGGCACCAGGGGCTGCCTGGAAGCAAGTTGCCAGCATCTTGGTAAGACACAAGACATGAAAAACAGTCTAAGGAGAGGCCATGATGCCAGTGATGTATATTGGTTTGCCGGAGATCGAAAAGCCTGAGAAGGGATGCAAAGAGAGGGGTAACACGATAAAAAGGAGAGCACCCTTTGTGATTCAGGTTGTTTCCATCAAGGCCAAAGGAGAGATGGATGGAAAATGTGAGAAAGTCTCTATATTTCTGTGTGGACACATGCAAATGGCTATTAGAGATGTCATGCAGAATTAGTAAGATTGAAATACTGCCCCCAAAGTGAAGAGAAAGGTCTGTGCGAGATGGTCTTGTCCACAGGGCCTGCAAAGAAGGGGGTAGGAAGGATCTTGGTGCACCCGGGTGTTGGAGCCCAGGTGGCTCAACCAAGAACTGTACCTGCTCCACGAAGTTCCCGGAGATTCAGATACGCTTTACAGAAACCTCTGTGATTTGGGGTCTTTTTGAAAGGACTGTCAGAACTATTTGGTGCTTATAATCATGACTCTTTTGAAGCTGAGTCCTTGAAGAGTGCCTTAACAGAGGAACTTGGCAAAGAACCGGTGCCTGGGCACAGTGCCAAGCTGCCCAAGCGTGTCTTGGGGCCTTTTCCCAGAGGTGTCTCATGTCAGAGCTGGGCTAGAAGCCACCAGAAGTGGAGGGCTACCTACTCAGAGCCCATACAGAGATAAGAAACAGCCTGTTCATGTCTCCACTTTTTAAAATTATAGGGGACTGATTCTCCCCCTGTTTATGTGTGTTTCACAGCAGTCCACAACTGAAATCAATATCCTTCATTGACTTTGATGGATTTGTACCAGGCCAGGAGGGAGACTCGGACTCTGTGCAGCTAGCCTATGCATTATCTTCCCTCGATATGAGACAAGACTGAGAGAATGACTTATCAGCCCTCTAGCAGCAAGGCTTTTGATCTGGTCCTACCTGATCTGCACACTTTGCTCTGATCAGGTACATTGGGTAACTCATCAACGCGTTGGGTTGACATCCAGGTTGCAACTGACTGCCTGGCATGAAAGGCGCTCTGTTTGGTGGTTCCGTGTCTTAATGACGAGGTTTCCAGTGTAAATTGTAAGCTTTGTTTATCTGATTTTAATTGTCAGGAGCAGAAAAGCTATGCAGGGTTTATTCCTAAGAATTATTTTAGCAGTGAGTCAAGAAATAAGTGAATGAATCATATTGACTAACTGAGAACTTTGCTACCTTTTCATGGACAACTTACGTATAAAGAAAAGAGAGACAATTCTTTGGCATAAATTAGTTGTTACAGCAAATGACTCAGCTGCTACTGAAAAATGTCATTGTTATCATTTATAAAGTGCCATTGATGCAAATGAGTCTTTAGAAGCTTATGAAAATCAAGGCCATTACCACAAAGAGCCCAGGATCAGAGTCCAATCAGGATACCCTAGAAACACATCTAAAAGAAGTCAGTCTTAAAACAGGGATTGAAAAGCAAGAGGGGCAAGAAATAGAGAAGAAGAAAAAGAGAGAAGAGATTCCATGATGTGACAAAGCTAAGGGAGGGAGGAGGAGAGGTGCAGCAAAGGACCTACCTCGAGGGAAAACAGGGCCACATGTGGAGGAGAAGAAACTTGATATTGGTCTTTTCTAGGCTAGAAAAGAAAGCTGCTGATAAGGAGGGTGGCAAAAGTAAAAGAAGAATTTTCCATAGGTTTGCTCTGTTCCTCAGTGAGTGACATGTTGTTTGTGAATTAAAGAGTCCACTAGAAATACAGTAACCAGATAGACCGCTGTTCTGGAGTTTGAAAGAAGGAGATGTGAGGAATTAATTTCAAACCTGGTGTAAATGATCCAGCTTAAGAGGTAGTTTTGTATTTTGCTGTAACTTAAGTACTGGTACTGCTTGTGGTTTACTCTGTTTGGAGTTTTATTTGTCCATTTACCTCCCAGTGTAGTCTGTGTCCAAACACAATCATGTGCATTCAGGTTTCTAGAGTATTATCAGACCACGGTTTTAAGGATGCTGGCTGTGATGGGAATCTGAAATGCAGAATTTTCAGTGGCATTGAACCCCTCTCTTCCTCACCTGACCCTCAGGACTGATTTGTAAATGAGACAATAATTGGAAAATTAGATTAATGAAATGTACCCATGCAAATTCCCAATTTCTGCTCACGTGATTGGAATGTGGTGGCTATTAGAAAAAGGACGTTTTCATTGCACATGGTCTGTTACCAGCTCTATATGCTCTACCTGGGATTTGGAGGTTGAGTCTGGGTCTTTTTGCCTTGACCTTGTCACAAGCAAGAGACATTCTGCAATATGAGTGTAAAAGATAGGTGAAGAGTCATTGAGTCAGTGATTTAAACTAAAAAGTTCTGGCTTTTCCAAGCTCTATCCCAGGGGCCAGTGCAGAAGTGACCCATCAGGACATGGCAGATTGATGTACGAGAAAAGCAGAATTAATCTTATTCCCTCCTCTTCTTCCCCTGTATCCCATGGCTGTGCTGGGTTCACAAGGTTAGCAAACCAGAATATGTTTGTGTCGAGGAGAGGAGCAGATATGACTAAGAGACACATGGGAGCAAACACGGGAAGGAGGAAGTTGCTGTTTTCAGACAGCCACTTTTCTGACTGAGTGCACTTTAAGCACTGATCAAGCCAGCCATCCTTCAAAAGGTTCAGAGGAGGTTAGGTAAGATCCCATCACAGATCCAAAGCCCCAACCCTTCTGCCTGGGCTCTTCCAGAGAAAGGGAAGGCTTCCTGCTGGGGCGGAAATTTGTGGAGGTGAGTGCAGTGTCCCAGACTAAGCCTCTTGCTAATGCTCTGGCTTACCTGTGTGCTACCATCACTGAACTGAAGTCGTAGGGCATTTCCAACCAGCTGCTGGTTGGGTGTTTTCTGATGTGGTTCATTTGTTATTCAGAACAACAGTGAAGTCGAGGGTTTGAAACACGTTCTCAGTGCATTAAGTCTTGACGGACAAGAAGGAAGATGGAATATCTGCTGAACTCTCCTTCTGTGTCATGCAGCAACATAGTAATCCCAAAACAAGGACTGCAAGATGTTTCATTTAAAACTGGAATTACTTCAGCGTTGTGTGCTCACATCCCTCCTGTAGATACAGCATGGCCTTGAATGAGTTCCCATCACGCTGTCAAGTCTGGTTATTTTCCTGTCGGGTCTTGCTGTGGCTCCTGCATAGATTCTGCTTTTTGAATTGTCTTGTTGGCTTGTTTTTATAAGTTAATGGTACAGGGGGGAGAAAAAAATAAAGAGATTGCTACTCGCGGGAAGACAGTTTGCATACACCTTGTCGGCAGGGCTGACTGCACCACAGCCGAGACAGATTAGCACACTGCCGCCTGCCTAAAACAAATAAACACCAGCTGTTTATCAGGCAGGGCTCAGCTTTCTCCGGGAGGAAGTAAACAGATTTATGCAGATGAACCTCCCAGGTGCCCTTGCAGCACAGCATCTTTCGCGGCTACTCGGCCTTCCTTATGAGTTACAGCCGGGAGAGATGAGCAAAGAGATGCAAGGTTAGCACAATAACACAGCCATTCGCACGGTGCCAGGGCGGTTTGTCATTGCTTTATGTTTAAAGCCCATATTTAATAGTAATGCAGAATTAATCATACTGCTGATCTCACTGTGAATGAAAGAATTTGATGTAAACTTCAGTATTTTAAACCTATAGCATGTGAAAAAGCAATTTATTATAACTCACTTATTATTCCGTTTCTGCTTAAAATACTATGAAGCAAAATTTATGGCCATTTGAAGTTGAGGGAAATTGTGATCAGCAAAAGTACAAGTACTTTTCTGACTCTACATTAAGATTGTCCAGTTGCTGTCAAACTGCTTAACTTCATGGACCTTTTTTTTATAACCATCCAAGTTTACTTTTAAACCAGCCCTGCTACGTGAGTCCAATACCTGAAAAGAATTCCCGTCAACTCCATATGCCCCAATATCTCCTTAAATTCTTCGTATAAGTTTTCCCTGAAGGTTCTCAGGTGACCCTAACAACTTGCTGCAAAATCTGGTCTTGAAGACAGATGGGATATTATTTTAATAATGTAGACATAATTACACAGTCTGGATGCCAGCTTTCAGCAACGTCTGATCATTTATTAAGATGTTGTTGGGAGGAAAAATCGGGAGCTGAAAATGTTGGGCAAGACCCTGGGGAGTTCAGAAAGAGAGGTTTGCTTCAGTTCTCGTGATGTTACCGCTTACTCATCAGAAGTGTAAAGAATGTCAAATAGCAGTTTCCTTTTTAACTTTATCTCACATCAAATGGGGCAATCAGATTGCAATTGCTACATTTCTGTAGGGATTCTGAGTTTTTTTGAAGTGTCCTTGGGCTCTTCTTAATACAAGATCGTTTCCCTGCAGCTTTCTTGACTGATGCTATTCCGGACACCGAGAATGCAAATACATGGTTTGTCAGTACCGCAAATCCTAGGTACTGTAGTGATGAGTGCTATAGAAATGCTTGCCAAGAGAAAGAGGAAAAAAAACCCCCTTTTTCTCTACTCTGTTGAGCGAATTGGTGACATTTGAGCTTTTCTTAGATTAGGACTTTCCTCACCCAAGTCCATCACTTAACATTTCCACACATAGTATTTCGTATTTCTCAAGGTACTCCTTAAACACTCAACTCAACCAGGTGGTGAAGGCAAAGTCCACGTGATTTGTTCTCCCTGCCTGTCACTGCAGATTTACAACCAAAGTAATTTTGGATGTGCCTACCATCCTGTGCCTTAATGTTACTAATATTATTAATATTGGTAAACTAACAGTTTTTAGTTTATTGAACAATTAATGAAAAGGTCAACTGGAATTCTCTGTAGAGGCATCATTCATTACAAGGCCCATTGCTTATGCAGTCTTGCAGCATCCGTCTTCCCAACCAAGCAAAAGGGCCAGAGGTGGCAGCTCCTTGAACCCGCCTGTGAGCTCCTAATTAAAAAGCTTAATTCTATTAAAGCAACTAAAATGTTAGTTTCCTAATGCATTGTATTTTTGATGCATTAAGCAGTACCTATGTCTCTGCTTGAGGAGATCTCTAGTGCATCAGCTTTCGCTCACCAACACTGGAGAAGAGCGTGCAGCTCTCACTGCCCTGCCGTGACCATCAGGCTGAAGCTGGGGGTGGTCTGTGCTGCCCCAGTTCTCAAAGGAGGCAGCAAGCTCCAGTGAATGATAGCTTAGAGAGTTTTGAGTACTGTGCCTCCAGATACCACAATGGCTGTGCATCTCTAGCTGCTTCCACTGTTCATTCCAGGCATTAAGAAAAACCTCTTTGTATTGCTGGAGGAGCTATATGGGCGCTGTGGTGGATGAAAGGTGCTTAGAGCTTTGGCGGCAAGTTGCTGTGTCCTAGTGTCATCCTCAAAGGAGAACATGGAGAACCCCAAGCTCTCACAGCAACCAGTGACATTTAGTTATGATCCAGCATTTGTGGAGATCCTGCTACTCACTTACCTACTCTTGTAGGTGCCTGGAACCTGGGTAGACCTTAGCCCTTAGGAATGGCTCTGGTAGCTGAGCAAAGCAATCTTCACAGGCCTCTGCACCTTTGTTAAATTATTCTCTTTTTTTTATTATTTATTTGTTAAATTAGTCTTTTATTCTTCCTGAAGCCTCAGTTGCTCTTTGTCAGTTCTCGCCATCCTAAATGCTAGTGGAAAGGATCATTGAAACTAGTGGGCTGAGTTTGTCCGTTGTGCCAGTGACTTTATCCTGGGATGACCTTGTTTCTCCATAGAGGAGATGGCTGCAGGGGCAAGGTCTTGTTGAGGGGCAGAGCTCAACACTTCCAACCGGCTCCTGCCCTGAGGTACATGGGGGTCAGTGGTCCTCTTCCTCCCATTGGGAACGCTTTCACTTGCCAAGGTTCAGCCTCAAAAATCTGTCTGAGTTTGAGTTTAAACTGATCTCAGTTGAAATTCAAAACTCAACAGGACTTTTTAATCTTGCCTGGCCTGGCATCGGAAATATGTGACCTCTGCTATGCCTCGCAGGAGATGAATTATTTCCCGGATCATTCCAAAGAGATTCAGGTCTTTGTAGCAGATTTTGCCCCAAAGGTTCCTCTCCCTGAGGACAAGCTTGGCATGAGCTTGTAGTGAAAACGTGATAAACCTCAAGGACTTTCCTTGCAGATGTTTTGCATGAGACTAGCTCCGCCCCAGAGATGGCTGTGTTCTGTGGGTGGGTAAAAAGATCCCTGTAGATATTTTCGCAAAGCAATTTCAGATCCTTTGCAGCTTGCTAGAAAATTGAATTAGTTGTTTTCCATTCCCTGAATTAACCCTGATTCATTCTTCCCTCAACCCTCTCCCTCTTCCTCCCCTCCCTCCAACAGATGTCCAGCATATTAAGAGGAGAGACATCGTTTTGAAGAGGGAGCTGGGAGAAGGCGCCTTTGGGAAGGTGTTCTTGGCCGAGTGTTACAACCTCAGCCCCACCAATGACAAAATGCTGGTGGCAGTGAAGGTAAATCCCAAGGGCGAATGGCAGAGAGTATGGCAGGGGCTGGCCGGCAAAGCCAGGCTTGGATGAGCCTGCGTGGGAAAGGGGAAGCAGGGGAGGGCTGGGGGCCAGGGGCGGAGATTTATCTGATGCCGGAGATTGTGGTAAATCCACTTAGTCACACAAAGTTGCAGCGTTTCGCTTCAAGGTCGTCTATTCTCACGAATGCCAAAGCCTCTCTTCCTGCCGCCGTGGCCAGGAGGCAGACGGGGAGGAGAAGCTGGTCTGGAAGCTGTAAGCTCCCGTGCAGCTGCAGCAGCGCCGAGTCCACTTTCCCTCCGTGAGGGACTGGGGCTCTTCTTTTTCTGAGTTTTATCTCTTTGTGGAACACGCAGGAGCTGAAACAAAAAAAGGCCTCAGCAAACAAGAGCACTTAAAAGCTAAGCACGACGAACCAATTTGCTGGCATCAATTTGCTGCAAGATGGGCGAAGCGACTGAGCTCGACTGCACTCAGCTCCTGCTTGCCCAGCCATGGATTGCTCCTGTTTTGGTGATTTTGAGCCATCACAAGTTCAGCTTGGCTCGTGCTACGCTGTTTGCATTCTTGTGAGGGTCCTCATGTGAGATGTGCCCTGTCAGCGTGGCTCTGGGCAGAGGAGACCACTCGGTGCAGAAACGTGCTCTCCTCTTGAGTGGCACTGGTTGGCAGACACACAGTCTAATCCCTGGGAGTTAATTGATGTCTCCTAACTCCTTGCAAGAAGATTTGCATTTGAACCGATAGTCTACAGGAAAAAAGATTCCAGCACTCTCTCCAGGATGCTGGAGGCATCCAGTTACTTGTGAATTGTTTTAATCATTGGCAGTTCAAGCCTTTTTTTTTGTCCACTTATGCTCCGACTGGGAACTGCAAGATTGCACCTTTCACCTCTGAGACTAGTTAAAGCTGAGGTAGCACAGCTACCCATATGATTAATTGCCTGATTATATGGCTGGTGCCTGCCCGTCAGTGTCAGCCATCCCTTATGCGATGCTGTCTCTCAAGTCTCTACTGAGTTTCATTTGCATGTAAGCAGAAACAGCATCTGAACTTGTTTCTGTTAATTGCTACTACGAGCTTACATCTCCAGAGTGCCTTTCATCCTGCAAGATCATACAGATCCAGCTTCGGAGCAGGGCCTTGAAATCTGGCTTCTTGCCAGCTCTGGGGAGAGGGCAGGGAAAAATCCCTCTAATTTGGGCCACATTATAAGTCTTAGGGGGAAAAAA
This sequence comes from Pterocles gutturalis, assembly GCF_000699245.1. Lineage (NCBI taxonomy): Eukaryota > Metazoa > Chordata > Aves > Pterocliformes > Pteroclidae > Pterocles > Pterocles gutturalis. The sequence goes on along the minus strand of NW_010140374.1, from coordinate 127,438 downwards.
AAAGGAAAGAAAAAAAAAGGCTTTACATATTAAGCTGAGATTTGGCTGCATTTCCTGAAGATCTCCCACTCCCGACAGAGGCTGAGAACTACCTCCCTGGTCACTGCAGCTCAGGATGCGATGGTTAGAGCAGCTGAGTCCACAGCCCAGAGTCTGTCTCTGCTTTGCTGGCAGGGGCTCCCTCCCAGGGCCAAAGAAAATGTCTGTGTTACTCACACGGTTAAATGGACTCGGATTTTCAGCGGATCTAAAGGTTGCAGCCCCGCAGATAAGCTGAGTTTCGATGTGATGGCACGGACAAGCTTCCTGTTTCACTCAGCTCGCTTCTAGACACATCCTAAGAAATGCACAAAAACTATATTCAGAGAAGAGTGTTGAGGTTACAGAGTCAAGTACTAGAAATGCTGGAGGGGCTGGTATTCAGGGCATGTCCTCTGAACACACACTTTTCATTCCTCTTGGACTGTTTCATTGTGGTGATCGCCCCTGTGGCTGAGAGCTCCCTCGATATGAGTGCACTCCTTTTCACAGCCTCCCAGCGAGGTGCTGGGCTTGCATCATCTCCATTTTGCAGAGGGCAGATGGATAAGCAGGGAAACTGAGCTGAAAGAATCCACTTAGGTGGAGGGTGGAGTTCCTAACCTGCCTTTCCAGCTGCATGGAAAGCAGGTGCCAGACCCACAGTGAGTCGTGCTGCTGGAGTAAACATGCAGAGCTCATGCAGACCTGGCCCTGGTGCCACGGGAGAGGGGATTTCCCAGGTGATATGGGAACAACCAACACTTTGTGACAGTGGCTGCAACCTGCAGATGTTGAGTGACTTGCCAGATGTCATGCAGAAATCTTGTGATGGAGGCACAAATACAATCCACCCCAAACCTTCCTAGGAGAGGCATTTCAGTGGTTTTGCTGAGACATCACCTCTCTTCCTCTGGTCCTGGTCTTCTTTCCCTGTTCCACTACTTCCAGCTCCTGTTTTCCTTATTTCTAAATGCCTGGCTGTGCAACCTTAGTAATGTGGGTTTTTGTGGGGTTTTTGGGTTAGTTTTGTTTTTTTTTTTTGGTGTGTGATATTTACACAGTTACAGTCCTAACACCTTGTAGAAATGATTGCGTGTGAAGGAGGGGAAACCTAAACTCACTGCAGCTTGAAATATTACATGCAACTGCAGGAAAAAGGGGGACAAGAGGGTGATGGGAGAGGGGGACTGTTTTCCTAGGGAAAAATAGGGTAGCACCAACATTATGAAGATATTAAGAGACTAAAAGTAGTTGGATACCTGAGATAAGGATGGATGCTTTGCCATCTGCACAGTGTAACTTAACATCCATCTAAATATCTCCAGTCAAGCTATCCCAGAGGACATCGAATTAAAATACATTTATACCATGTGACTAGCAGTTTGGGAGCAAAAGAAGATGATGAGGCAGCATCCTAAGGTTTGGGTGGGAACCTTGCAGGAGATGTGCTCCAAGGGGAAAAGCAGCTGCTCTGGAGGACTCCCTGCTTTGCTGCACGTGGCATTGCACCCAGCCGTGCCGTGGACCAGCCGGAGGGACATTAGCAGCATATTGGACCTCTTCCTCTATGAGCAGCTTTCTGATGCTTAATATCCCTTTTTGCAAATAAATTGGAGCCTGCACCTGCTGATGCCAGCTCTCTGGGGAGATTCAAGGCATGGGGAAAAGGGGGCAGGAGGATACCTGTGTTCCCCACCACTGAGGGGGAACCGATGCACATCAGATTGAATCTGGGGGTGACTAAAACAAGTTGCCTTGAATCCTTTTCAGCTCCTGTTAGGATGTGTGGTTAAAGCCAGAACTAAACAGTCCTGGCATGTGGAGGATGGAGAGAATATAACTGAGACCCAGCAACTCAAACTCAGAATTTCCTCTTCATTTCCTTAAATGTTTGCAAAGACTGTGCTGATTCTCATGGCCGTTCCTTCTTGTGAAATGTTCTGGACTTCAGCATCTTTACTAAGTCCTCATGGAAGAGCTCTCCCTTGATACCCTGGGATGACAACACACTGCTTTCACACTAGCTCTCTGATGCAACTGCACGATAATGCACGAACAAGAGGCCTCCAAACCTGAGGAACCCTCCCTGATCACCAGCTGCACCCACAGCAACATCTTCATAGCAACCCTACAATGTCAGGCTGGTGCACACAGCCTGGAGCTTGCAAGCTAACCCTGCCATGGCAATGTGGAAGATGAGATATTCTCACTAAGGATACCGATTTCAGCATCAGTCTGCCAAGGGAGCTGTTATAAACAGCAGGGAATAAAAACATGATTTTAAAAATTATGAGAAAAGACTTGACAGTGTCCTTCTTCAGAGGCAGTTTGAAAAATCCACACAATAACTGCACAGCCAGGCAAATCCATCTTCTGAATAAAGGCAGTGTAGTCAGCTATTTCAAAATAAAAGACAGATAGCAAGGACTGGCTGGCTCAGGAATTTAATAATAATGAGATATGAAGCCATTCACCCCTAGGTCACCAGTACAAATCCTGCCCAAGCTGGGAATAATTGGAAGCTATTACCCTCCGAGGCATGTTTGCTGCTGCCTGGGAAATGAGTTGGGAACCCGCTGGGCCGGTAACTACATGAACGCAACGCCAAGGTGGTGCCATTGGCACCTACCACCAGCCTTCCCAGTGCAACTGGGCCATCAGTTTCTCTCCCCTCCCTTCCTCACCAGCTCCTCTGCGATGCTGTGACCCATTTGTTGTGGCTTTGTCCCCACCTGAGCCCACCATGTGTTACCTGTGCCCCTTCTTTCAGGCGCTGAAAGACCCCACCTTGGCAGCCCGCAAGGATTTCCAGCGGGAGGCAGAACTGCTCACCAACCTGCAGCACGAGCACATTGTCAAGTTTTACGGCGTGTGTGGTGATGGTGACCCACTCATCATGGTTTTTGAGTACATGAAGCACGGGGACCTGAACAAGTTCCTGAGGTAGGTGAGAAGGAGGGCCTGGGAGATGCTTTACAGCTGCTCCGCAGCCTCGGTGTGCCTTGTTGTAGATGTGTGGTGCACCAGTACCGCGTGGATGCTGGTGGGCTGGGTGATGAGAGCCGGTTGTTCCAATGACAGCTTCTAGGAGATAGTGGTCCTCAGCAGATTTGGTGCTTTAATAGCCCTACCCCAACAATTCTTCTTGGGTAGTCCCAGGGATGGTCTCTGTGAGGTATGGAAACCAGATTTTTCTTCTCCCACTCCAGCAAGTTTGAAGCTGCAGGAAGCGTGGCTGCAATCCCCTAAGGATGTGACACCATGGCTGTCAGCGGCTCAGAGTGCCATGCACCCAGCAAAGCCATGCCCTGCTGCAGCAGGCAGACCACTAGCCATCACTTCCCGTGTCACCCAGCTCCTGGTTCAATAGCACAAGAACCAAAATATTCCTTTGAGAGGCTTGCTGGAGTCCTTGGTCTGGTTGGTATCCTGAGCATTTACTGATGTGTAGTTCTCATTCTTATATTCAGAAAAGACCTGGGAAATGTTGGAGGGGCCTCAGGCAGTGCCTGTGGAATCCATCCCTGGTCCTCGTTCCCTAAGCCTCATCAGAGATGCTGACTGAGGAACAAAATATCCTAACCTGTGGCACCACGCTGCTCAAGAAGCTAGGCAAGGCTTGACAAAGTGCAGTTAATTGCCTTCCCTGCCTCTAGAGAGATGCAAATTGCTGGAGACTTCCCTCCCCGAGTCATCATTCAACGATTTCATCAGCATGAGGCAGATCATTTGTGTGCCCTGAAGCCGCCAGCAGTGAGGGGCAGGGAGCAACAGTGGGAGGATGTTTGTGGTGCTGCTCTCCCATGATACAGAAATTATGGTCTGAAACATGCGTGCAAGTGGAGTGGTACTTACCTTTTGAAATAATTAGTAGTTTTATTTCCCAGTATTTAGAAAATTGGACCCTTGATATTTTCCTGTTTTGACTGCAAAGTGTGAACATGATTGCCGCAGTAACGAGAAGCTTGAGCACAGCAGGTCTAGATCTGGGGTTGGGATACACTCGGTGATTATTTTTCCACTATCACAGTCAGTTTCTGACCAGCAAACACAGGTCCTTCCCTGAGGCTTTCATTTCTAAGCAATCACCTGAAGGGGGAAGGACCCCAAAGGACCCCAGCCTGGCTGCAGCTCCCTCGAGGCACTCGCAGGGCAGTGGCTGAGCTGGGAGCAGCCCTACCTTGGTTTCCCTCCTCATGGCATTTTGGGTAGATTGAATAAGATTTTATAGCTTGGTCCCTGTCTCATGTTCTGGATAGAGGACATCCTCGACAAGGTAGGATGAGTGAAGGCTGATGCTACACTGGCTTTGCAGAGCTCCTCAGACCCACGTTCAAGGGGGAGCAGCCTTGGTTACCCCGGGACCTTTTCTTGTGGTACCTTGTCTCTCAGGGGCTCAGCAACCTTCCAGCGGGTTGAACTCTGCCTGCCGGCGTGAAACCGTGCATTGGGCTGAAACGGTGCTTAAGCACAGACTGGAGATGCGGTGTTAATGACAGTGCCTCAGCCTTGTGACCGGAGGAAGGCAGTCTGAAATAGAGCATGAGAGACCATGTTCTTGAAGT
>NW_010140374.1:107017-122821 GCF_000699245.1 Pterocles gutturalis | reverse complement strand
AAGAGCAGAAAATTGACCCATCTTTTTTCCTGGCAGAACCAGCAACCTTATTCTCCTTAGAGGAGGTAGATATTACAGCTGAGGCATAACCTCTTTCACCACTCTAATTGACCTCCCAACCATGTAGTCCAAAACAGGCTCTCCTGCTGTCTCAGAGGGATGTCTCATGCCTGCTGCCAGTGCCTCATGGAATTGCTTCACACAACAGTGTGTTCCTGAGGCTGATATCATGCTGAAACATGCACCCCCTCACCCCCATGTCCCAACCCTCCCCTGGGACATGTATGAGAAAAACTCATGCCCTGGGAGGCGGGGGCATGTTCTGGAGTCACTGGAGAAGAAAGCTCAGTGTTTTATTATCTTTGGCCTTTATGAAGGAAAGGAAACTTTCCAGATGTGTGGTCCCTGGGATTGCAGCCTCACATCTTCCAGCTGCATTTCATTTAGCTGCCAGCTTTTCCTTCTCGTGCAGCTACAGAGCAAGCAGCTATGAACTCCCTTCTCTGCATGTTGGTGTACGACAAGCAGGGACATCCCTTTGTGTCCCAAAGGAAGCTGGCTTTTGGGACAAAGGAGCTTATACCCTGCAAAATGCTTAAGGGGGCATGTGGAAAGAGAGTCTTGGGCTTTGTTTGTCAGCTATCTGCTGTCTTCTCAGCGGTGATGGTGAGGGATAGGGACTGCAAAGGGGACAGAGAAGGCTGGTGGTGCAGGAGTGCCTGGCATCCCTGGTGAGCAGCAGTTTTTATTGTGGCTTGATTCACCCATCCCACAGCAGGAGACAGTTCCTTCCAGGCACTGGAGGTCAGGACCGCTGGGAATCTGTAAGAGACACTCAGATGGACTTTCCCAATTTAACTGCAGAAATTGGAAAAGCAGTAAAATGGAAGAGACTCACTTAAGACCCAGTTTCCTAGAGAAAAGCACAATAAATAAATTCCCCTAAGTGTTGTTAGACCTTCTGAACTTCCCAGAAAAGTCAGATAACTTAACTGGTGTGGCAAGGGAAAGCACTAGGATCAACATCTTCCAGCTGGGATAGAGGTGGTATGTATTGGGATGGCTCTACATGACTCCCAGGGACCCTGGGTGTAAGGCCATGGCTGGAGGTGCAACAACTTACCCTGCTGTCTGCACCAGGGGAGGCTGCAATCATGGTGTCCTGGCTAATAGAAAAGGGGTAGTGAAAAGATCCTGCTGTGGAGAAATACCGACCTTGCTCTCCAGGGAGCAGGTGACCCCTGGGGCTGGTGTACCCAGGGGCTGGAGGTCGTGTGCGTGGCAGGGCTGGGACCTCACCGGCACACAGACCTGTACCCAGGGGCTGGAGGTCGTGTGCGTGGTCGTGCGACCTCACCGGCACACAGACCCGCTGCTTGGGGGTCTGCAGCAACCACCTTCCCTCTCTGCGCACCCAGTATCTCCATTGCTTCCTCCCTTTCCTTCTGTCACTGGTTTTCTAGCTTTTGTTTTCTGTCTGTGACGCAGCGAGTTCCAAGTAGGGCTATTTGCACGTTGCCATTACAGACCCTCTTTGCAGTCTATGGTCAGTTGTTGCCATTTGCTGTTAGCTCAGACAGGCAATAGATTTTGTTAGAATAAGTTGCAAAGTTCTGAGGTTTTTGTGCCAGCCCTTCCAGTGAAGCAGCCCCACAGCCAGACTGTCTTGGGACAGAAAGAGGAATTTCAGCAGAGGAAGCCAGAGGGGTGATTTTCTTCCCCACGCTAACAAAAGCCTCCATCATTCCATAATGGAAAAAAACCCCAACACTTCTTTAGCAGGGGATCCACCCAATTTTATAGCCTCTCTGTAAAGCTGAGTTAAACCCCTTTCCCCAAGAAAAGATGGGCAGACCCCTCTCATATTCCCTGTAGGTTTCTTGACACAACTAAATGTACTAATACCCTTCCTCTTAGTCTCATAAACGTGCTGATGCTTCTTTCTTCTGGACTATAACCATGTGGGACAGAGAAAAGGAGGGAGGAAAGTGTGTGTACTATATAGGACGTACAGAGATGTGTCCTATATAGTAGGATGTACAAAGAACCAGTGGAATAAAGGTGTTGGCTGACCATTTTTTAAACATCACCTGTTCCCTTCAGACACAGGCATTTCTTTGGGGGCCATTATTGTATTTGAAAAAGGTAACAGTAACGAGATAGTAATATATCCTTCACTTCTCACCTAGGAATGTTTACCTTTGATGACAACAGGTATCAGCTGCAGCTAAATATGGTGTAACTGCAAGGCATGACGGGTACAAACTGTCCAGCACAGTTTTAGAAGCTATTGTTTGTCCCACTTTGCTGTTTTTAGCTAACCTGCTCAGTCCCAGCTCGGCTTCACCTGCTGTCGACATCTGTTGTCACCACCAGGTAATTTCCTCCAGTAAGCCCATCTGTGGGCTGTTTAAATAAGACATCAAGCAGTCATTTTTGCATACGCTCTTCTGCAGGTCCTTCTTGCCCTCAGCAGTTCTTGCAGTTTGCTGCTGCTCCCCCCATGCTTACGAGCCTTCGAGATGCCTCCGGCAGCCCCAGCCCTGCTGCCCTCAGTGCTGCTCCCAGCTCAGCTCATCCCACCTTCACTGCAGCATCACCCACTCTTGGCTCCCAAAAAACACTCCTGGCTTGCTAGCACTCATTTCTGGAGTTCCTCTCCTCTTCCACCTGTCCCTTCTACCAGGAGGGGACCTTCAGATCCATGTTCCCAATGGTAGGGCAGCAGGAGGTAGCTGAAGACAAGGACATTTAAAATAAACTATCATTTGAGCCCCAAATGCCTGGATGCTAATCCTTTTGGTGCACCCTCAAGCCCAACAGAGCAATTAGGGAACAGAGACAAAGGAGGGAACAGTTTGGATCTTGTGTGTTGTTCAGTCCCATGTCAAGAGGGAGGGAAAGTTCTGTACATGCAGTTTCCATTTGCTAGCTCTCGGTGGGGTTATTGCTGATGACAGGGGTGAAATGCCAAGAATCATTTCAAAGAGAACAGCATGAAAGCCTTGGAGGAAATGCTGTGCTCTATCTTAGTCACGAGGAGGAAGGTCACAGCAAAATCTCGTGCTTTTCCCTAAATATGAGGGCTTTTGTTATTCTACCTTCACACAGGCTACCACAGGGTGAGCTCCACCGGGGAAGAGACATCACAGAGGGAGCACGGCAAAGACAGGCTTGGTACACAGCGAGGGAGGGGACTAAAAAGGGGACAGGACAGGAATGAGCCTGACCTTCAGTTCTGCATTTACAATGCACTTGGTTCAGCAAAGTATTTCCTTGTGTTGCACGGGATGTTCTCTGCCTCTGCTGACATGCAGGTCTACCCTTTGCACCTCTGCTCGTGCCTTCATGGTTTACAGTACCTGTGTTACCTCTGGGATAGCTTAGGATATAACAGGTATTTTCCAAGGATGAAGCTGCTGGTGTTCCTCTGAAACCGTTTATGTGATCTCTGGCTGTATTGGTGTTGATCAGGGGGAGGTTGTTTGGTAATCCAGTGTTTGGGGGAAGTAGAGAAGGCTGTTTGGGATTAATAAAGAGACTAGGTAGCAAGAATATGATGGCTCTGAAAGAAAAGGGGACAATATCTCTACCTCTGGGAAGGTTTTCAAGGTGTAATAACTAACTGGAGCACATGTAAATATGTAGAGGCTCATTAGTTTTGCATAGGTCTTGCCAGAGAAGAATGTCCATGTTGCATCCGCCAATGGTCCCTCTGTCCTGGCAGTTTGTCTCCATCCGTGGCCATAAGAGGTTGCGTGCAGAAGAGTAAGGATAGGAAAAGGATGTATGGCACCCCCAACCTCCTGTTCTTGTAAGCTTTTCTTTTTCTCTTTCCCCGGGAGCTATGTGTACAACTTCATAATGCAGAGTTGGGGACTGGTCCCCACCCCAGCAGGAACAGCGACCGTGTGGGATTCCTATCTCCTGGTCACTTTTGAGACCCAACTCTATGCTTTTTGCTTCTTCCTCCCTATAGGGCACATGGCCCAGATGCTATGATCCTCGTGGATGGGCAGCCTCGACAAGCCAAAGGGGAGCTAGGGCTATCCCAGATGCTCCACATCGCTAGCCAGATCGCCTCTGGAATGGTGTACCTTGCCTCCCAGCACTTTGTCCATAGAGACCTGGCCACCAGGAACTGCTTGGTCGGAGCCAACCTGCTGGTGAAGATTGGAGACTTTGGGATGTCAAGAGATGTCTACAGCACTGATTACTACAGGGTAAGGCAGCTCCAGCAGCAGTCTGATGCTCAGAGCAAAGGGAGACTAGGAAATGTTACAATAAATCAGGTTTTGGAGCTCTTGGGCTCACTTCCTTGGTTATTCCCTCACTGAAACATGCACACAGATGTCGATCAAGCACCCTGAAACACTGCCCTTGCTCCTTTTCAATCCTGGGCATGCTTGTAGTTCAGACACCCACGCAGAGCTCTCTGTGATACCCCAGCACAGGGCCACATGCTTTGGGATGGCTCTGAAGTCATCCCATTCTTACTTCCTTCCTGTTTTTTCCTCCCGCTTTTTTGAAGACATTGATAAATTAAAGGTAATCCAAAGAGATGACAAAGACTGCAGGTTGTGACCTCTGGTGTTAGATTAAAGAAACTTAATACAGGGACCTAGAGAAAAGGCAACTGGAAGACTGACTGATAAGTGCATAAAATATGGAAGAGGAAATAATGGGCAATTTAGGTTTGACCTCAAAACACTTTTTTTCCAGCAGAGTCATCATTTAGACAACGGAATAATTTGCCAGAGGTAGGTTGCTGAGGGTCTGTCATTAAAGAAGTTCAGGAAGCAACTAGATAAAAATGCCTGGGTTTAGTGCAGAGGCTAATCCTGTGCTCGTCTCTGGGGATGGACTTTTATGCCTTTCCAGCCTTTTCTTCTGTGATTTGTGCTCGCACTGTCCCCTTGTCTTGCACACTCCCTTTGTACCTGTCTGCACCGCCCTGTCTGCCTGGGCTGGCAGCCTTCCTGGGGGGACAGCATGGTTCTCACCCTTCCTCAGCTCGAGGAGAAACTGTGATGTGCAGAGTTTGAAGCACACTGGAGCAGACGTTTGTTGTTGGGCCATCCACCAGCAGGGAAGGGCTCTTCGGGCTAAGGAGCAGGGCTTTCTAGCCTAATGCTTGGACTAAGAATGGTTTATTTCTGGTTATGACATGGATGTTTGGCTTTGAGGATGATTTCTATCAGCTACCCAAGAAAGAGTTGACCTGTGGTCTTGAGCTGATTCTGAAGGTTTTCTTTATGTGATAGGTAGTTTCCAACTGGAGTTTCTGTGTTGGGGAGGAGGAAAAATGTGATCAGATTTCTGCTGAGACGTATCACCTCTCCCAGCCCAGGACATTGGCTTATCACTAAGTTTAATTACCAGTGAGGGAACCAGTCTTCACTGTGCAGCACAAAAGCTCGTGTTGGGAAAAGGTCTTGGTGCAGTTACTGGGCAGTGAGGAGGGAAGAGAGGTGGCTACGGTCCCATCACTGCAGAAACTTCAGGAGGTAGCAAGTTGGGAAGAGAAGACCCAAGGCAGGGTGAGAAGCAGCCTGTGTATCTACCCATGTTCTTGCCTTGCTCCTTTTCTTTAGCCATGCTAGATGTACCTCAGTCACAGTCGGTGTCACACCACTTGAGACAGTTGCAGCCAACCCAGTGTCCCTGCAGCACCAAGAGCTCTCTCTGCAACGGGGGAATTTGCTGCTATTGCCATGCAAAGGCTGAGAGGGCCTAAAAAGTGAGATCTGAGATGTCCACAGGCCAGTTCACTGTTGTGGGATTTTTTGTCTTCTCTGTGGTGGTGTCCTGTAGACCTCATCTTGTCTGTGCAAAATGTTTTGCTGAGAGTTGCTCCGTGCTATCTTGTACAGTGTCCTAAGGCTTTTCTAGTGGGCTTTTCTCTGCTAACACAAATTGCCACGCATGACCAAAGCAATAACTAGTTACCACCTTTTTACCAGAGCAGAGCTTCAGACCAGCACAGCCTTTCGTTCTTAGTTGGTTTTCCTTTCTCTGTTTTCACTGACTTTTGTTACTTTTAAAACTCTTGATCAGTAAGTCCATGCTCTGCATGCATGGAGACCTTCTCCTATTGCAGCCCAAAGAGGGGTCCTAGCAAGTTAAAGGTTTTGATTGCCCATATTTACATTAATGGCATGAGGGGCAGAGGGTTTATGTGACTTGCCCAAGGCCAAAGCAGGATATGGTGTCAGAGCAGGGAAGCCCATCCAGGCCATGTACTTGCCCCAGCAAAGAGCAGAAGTCCAGAAGCCAAGTTACCTTCATCCTTCCTCCAGCCACAGCCCAACTACACTACTCCCAGCATATGAGAAGAACCCAGATTGGTTCATTTTTCAATCCCCTTCTCTAATCACTGCCTTGTGGGACATATTTACCAGGAGAGAAAATGGAGATGATTTCAACAGTTATGTGACAGTCTCTGTCCTTCCCCATCCACCACTATCTCGTACCTGTCCTCTCCTCTCCGTCTGCCTTTGCACAGCACCTCTTCATTCATTCTCTACAAGAGTGGCTGGGAGCCTGGCTGTCTCTAGACTGGAAAATCTGTTTGGTTTCAATGTGCAACCTTCATTTCTAAATTCCCTATGAACAAGAGGAGTCAACTCATTGAACAGAATCCTGGTTGTGACACTAATGATGCCACATGGGGCTCACGTCAATTGACTATATCAGACTTGACTTTAACTCTGGTAAGAAGCAGTGCTCACTTTCTCCTGCAAATGTAGGTGACAAAACCAATATGGCTTGGCAACAGTTGTGTGTTTGTGTTCCATCTTCATTGCAATTTTAATTCCTAACATCCCTTGCATGAAAACTGGCTCTTCAAGGCTCCTAGGAAAATCTTTTTGAGTGCACATAATATTGACCAAGATACCCCAAGTGAGGGCTTTTGAATGGATGCTGACAGAAAGAAAATGAGCTCAAGTGTGAGAACTTGTGTCTCACCTATGCAAGGTGGAGAGGTGGCTGAAGAGCTGAACTTTGAAACTCTTCGGTGCTGTCCCTGGCCGCATCTACAGCCTGCCTGGTGATATTTCCAAGTCTCATGCAAGTGTTTGTGCACAGCAGCTCTCCCCTGTTGACAGCCTGCCATTCCCACCAGTAGGACCTGGAGCAAAGTTCTGCTTCAGGTGGCTGCTAGGAACTATTGCTTGGTGTGTCCAAGTTGCAACCCAGTGAGAATACTGTAATTTGTAATTTTCTAGTAACACAGTGAAGGATTCCACCTCGAAGGTGACACAAAGTGACAGGTCTGGAGCTCTCTGACTGGCTTCAGTCCACTGGGTCCCCGTGTTTGCTCCTACCCAGGCCCCTGGAGCGTGGATAACTGGGCACGTGGATATGTAAGTGTGTTCCAGGCTGAGGATTAGCTCCTAGCCATTTCCTTTCTTTCCCATTTTTAATCTTTTAAAACAAAGAAAGAACACCATCTGGCTCCTGTGTTTGTGGGATGCAAAAGTCCTTTAACAAAGGTGAACTGCTTAATTTCCTGTTACACATTTGGATACAGAAAACAAACATTTGCGTAACAAAAGTAGCAGAGAGGCTTGTTTCCCCTCTGCAAGGCTCTCCATGTTCTGCCTGAAGACAGATGTGTCCTTTTCCTTGTACATCGCAGAGGGATCCTGTCAGCTGGTGCCTTTAAACCTTCTTTCAACAAGACAGGCTGGAGAGAAGATAGCTGTGGAGGTGGAGGTGGTGGGGAGAGGTGATACAGCATCTGATTAGAAAGAGGAGGAAAGTAGAGGGATTGGGGAGATGAGGAGAAGTAGACCAGCATCTGTGTGAAGAGTAAAGGGATGCTGAAGAAGCATTTGTGTGATGTGTTGTGTAATGTGCTGTGCAATTTTTGGTATGGGTCTCTGTGGGAAGGCAGGAAGGAATACATCCATATTGGAGAGAAAAGATTTGGGCGGATTTCGTTTTCCTTGTTGTTTTCTTTAAAAAAATGTGTGAGTTGGCAATTTTTTTTAGGTATGACTCAGGACTGTGACAGCAGGCGGTGGGATGCTGCAGGTCAGGGATGTTGTGCCTCAGCCAAGCTGAGTGTGACACAGAGATGGCAGCAAATCAGGCACATGGTGCCTGTCCAGTACTGCCCAGGGAGATGGAGGGGGTCACAGTGGATTGGGGGGGTTGTCCAGAGCTGGGGGCATCACTGGGGCTGGGCTTAGGACACCCAGCTGCTCTTTCACCCGGCAGGCTGGGGTTTGGTTGCTCCCAGAGCCCTTCTGTGGCTCTGAGCTCGCCTGTGCTCCAGTAAAATCCAGATCATTTTCCTTTTGTCCCCCAAAATACGTAATTCAATTCCAAAATAAAATCATGTGGCAGCTGCCCAGGGAAAAGGCAGTATTTCTTCTTCTTCAGAAGAGAACACAGTCTTAAATCTTAGTCAGCAGTCCTTGATGACTTCCAAGGTAATGTCCTGACATGGGTGGGACATCAGCAGTGAAGACACATGTTGAGAAGAGGAAGGATTTATGTAGGCAGTAAACCTCATTTACATCCCTCTGTCCAGAGCTCCTATGTCCCACTCTTCTGGCATCCTGCCCCAAATCCTGGGCTGGGCTTGAAGCCTCTTGGGGATTTAGCTCCATCCTTTCCCAGACGTCTGTCTTGAGTGTTCTCCTGGTCACAGTTCATCAGGCAGAGGACACCTGCTTGTCAAAAAAAAAGACATATGCAGGATTTGCAAAGGGGTCTGAAAATATGTTTCTATTTCTAGCAGCAGAGAGCTAAACATAATAACAAAAAAAGCTCCCTGCCTTTGTGACCTCACCACTCTGGAGCATTTTTTGGATTTGGGAGAGACAAGGTTTGCAGGAAGAAATAATATCTTTTATTAGAACATGCGATATTGTTGAAGAGGAAAAAAAGAATGAATTTTAGACACACAAACCCTATCTGAGCTCTTTTATTTTTTCAGTAGTATCAGATTGTTTAATAAAAGATTAATATCTTTTCCTATGAACCTTGGCTCTCACATCCTTAGACCATCAGAACCAAAACAACATTTCTCCTATGACTTTGGCCTTAGGTCAGTGTTCTTTAAAAAGTCTAGGATCCCTCTGGCAGATCCTTTGAAGCATGAAGATTTACCATGTAAACATTTTCTTTCTTCTTCTTCTCCTTTAAAATGGCTAGTGAAAACTCCATGTTCTTTACAATTTTCAGTACCCATTGTCAGGTTGCTTCCTGATTACCATCTCCCATCTAGACCATTTCTTAGTTTAGTTCTTCTCCTCTAGAGTTCAAAATTGTTTTCTTTCTCCTGGGTACAGTCAGTTATTTTTCCAGTGAAGTTTGCACACAAGTAATAGATGACCGAGGTTTAGCAGCTGCCTGGGTCGTGATCCCTTGGAGGCTCATTCAGCACAGTAGATAAGACTAATAGACAAGCCTTACATTGAAAGTAAATTTAGTTTGACCCACACTCTCCTAGATAGAGGGCTCCTAAATGATCACACCATCATTGAATGGTGCTCAGTTCCCAGCAGCTTTGAGCTCCCTGCAGAGGTTTTGCTACACTCTCCCCCTGGCATCTTCTGTTCATCCTTGCCAGGGCTCCTTAAAGCCCATGTGTATCCTTCAGCTGTACAACACCCATTTTTGTGTCCCTTGATGTTCTCTTTGTTGCTCTGCTGTCTGTGTCATGCAGCATGTTTACAGCACAGGAGATGGAGGCTAGCAAAGGGAAAGTGCTGCCCAGCCCTGTTAGCACTGGGAAGGAGCCCTGCAATGGGTGTGCTGGGGCTCTGCACTGTCACCTGCGAAGGGGAGTGCCACCAGGCAGAGGGGAGGACAACTCCCTCTGAATTTCTATCTGGGATATGGTACTGACTCATTTTTTGGGGAAAAAAGAAGCTGGCACTCTCAGGTTTTACTGTAGAGCCGAGGTACAGTGGCAGGATTAGTCAGATCCGGACAGAGAGTGAGCCAGGCTCCGTGCACCCCAGCAGTGTGCTCCGGCTCTGTTTCAGGATCAATGGGTGGGGAAAGCAGGTTCAGTCTCTGGCTGTGCTGACTGTTGTCTGTCATCTTGTGTAGAGGCTACAAGGTGTGTGCCACATTCAGCTTCCAACATCAGTACCATTTCCAGCACCTAAGTGCTGTTGCAGAGGCTAAGCGGCTGAGCATCGCCTTTTGTCTTTTCTACCCCTTCTCTGAGGTGAAAAATACAATGGCTACTCTCTGTCCATCCTTTTTGCCATGGTATTGGGAAGGTTTCACATCTGTAAATATATGTTGCACTAAGGAAAGGACTTGCAAGTGAAAAGTACTTTAATTTTCTCCTGTATTAGGTGGGATCCTGTAGAACATGTCTTGCTTTGTTATACCTATGTAAGTAAGGGCAGGAAAGTCTCATAGTGACCTGGAGATGTGACCTGCAGACCCCTAGTGATACAGAAGTCTCGCTACCCCACATGGCCCATCACCCCAACCCCTGTTTTGTTATTTCTTTCCTTGTTTCCGTTGCCATCGTTCCCCCTAGATGTTCCCCTCTGTGCCCCATGAGGTGAGGGCGGCTCATGCCATGGTGCCTCCCAGCTGCCCTGACTGCTGGTTTGGGGACAAAAGAACCAATTTCCCCCTAACTTGCAGTAGGTTTGGAAACCAGGCTGGTGAGAGAACCACTCAATATGGGTGCGTGGGTGAAGTGTCCCTGTGCCTGTCCTGGTGTATTCTGTGTGCAGGAAAAGTCAGTGTGATATTGAACGTGCTGGTCTTTGATATCTCTGTGGCTCCTGTAAAAACCTCTGCAAATTGAATCTGCAACGCAATTCCTTATCTCCTGAAAGGAAGATGTAACAGCATCATCTTGTGTTTTAGCCAGACGTTTTTCCTCAACACTTCCCTGTTTCTACACTGAAGGAAAAACAACTGTTGAGGGTTTTGTTTTTTTTTCTTCTGTTGGAAACATTAAGAGCCCTTCACACAAAGCAGCTCAAGTGCAGAGGAATTAATTGGGGAAATTAGGTTGTGTTGTATTTCTGGCATTTTCTCAGAAATGGTAATTGCCCTAATTCTCCACCCTGCCAAGACCTCCACCTGCACCCTGTTTTCCCCCCTCCTCTTTTCCTCCCTGTCTACCTGTCTTTCTCCTGCTTGAGTTGCTGTTTTCATGCTGTTGCCATTTATTTCATTTCAGTAATGAGAGGGATGTGGCAGGTGAAGAGCTCTCACAATCTGGTGACATCTTCTTTGAAGTACAGGCACAAAAGAGCAGTTTGGTTTTGGGAAATAAAACCTCCCTCCTATGGTACTTGACCTCCATGCTCACCTCTTCTCCTGCTCGGGATATGTTGCTGCTGCATTGCAAGTCATTTGGCTCAGATTTTTTGTTTAATAAAATCTCAATATTCACCCAAACACTAAACTCCATGCTTAACTCCTCTATGTTCCCCCCAAAGCACTGATCTCTCACACACTTACTGGGAGCTAATCAAACTTATGTCAACGCTCAGCCCCATTCACAGATATTTTAATTGAAACTTTTGCTTTCTCCCAGCCATTGGACTGAATTTCGGAGAGCTGGGAGTTCAAAGCCTTTCATTTTAGCTTCCTGATGGTTTTTAACTCCTGACCTTCCATTTGCCAAGGTCATAGGTGTAGTCAAATAGGGAGGAGTTGTTGGTTGTTCAGTATGTCCTGACCTAAAACACCCTGTGATGTTCATGGCGGGTTCGGATCCAATGGAGATGCTACAGTGGGTAGTAAAATGTTGGGACTCCTTGTCTCAAGATGGTAGGTGCCAACAGCTGAGATGGTTTGAAAAAGTGATTGAACAGACTTGTGGAAGAGAAGTAATCTTTGAGGGGCTAGCAAACACAAAACACTTATCCTGTTTCAGGAAATCGCTGTGCTCCTGTATTTATTGAGGACTGGAAGACTGCTGGGGGACATATGCTGTGGGCTCTTCTGTTTCATACGCTCCCCTCTGCATCTCTCACTGAGGTCAGGGTCCCAGCTGCCTGGGCTATGGCTAGTCCTAAAAGTTGTCCAGGCTCATCTCTGCTTTCCTGGGAGGTGGGGAGAGTACTGGGAGTAACCAGTCGAGAGCTGGACCCAGCTGAGGGGTAGTGACACCGTCTCCATGAAGTCAGAGATCTCAGAGTTCAGTGCAGAAAGCTGGGCTTGTTTCTCAATGTAGCCAAACTATCCAAGCCTGTTCACCTCTGCTGTGAAAACTTGAGACAGCAAGTTTCCTGCAGGGATTTCAGAAGCCCTTTCATTCAAAGCAATTCCCTTCCCATAAAACCTAATGAGGGAGGTCAGGACTCTGCTACTTTCAGTGTATCCTGGGTGCAGCCAGCAGATCCAGAGAGGCAAGCAAAGCCTACTTGTGATTCCCACCCATCCTTGAGTAGTTCCCCCCCACCTCGTCCTTGACTGTGAAACTGTTTGTACCCCTGTTCTAATTTGTATTGTCCAAGTGTGGTCCTCAAGTGAACATCCACCTGCTAGAGGCTGCCTGCATGCAGTGTGCTCCCCTTCTCGCTGTCCCCGCTCTGAACATCCCACTAGCCTAAAAGCTGTGAGATACATGGAAAAGAGCACAGTGCCTAGCTTTGAACCAGAGAGACTCTCCTACAGTGGAGATCCATCCGAAACATGTTCCTCTGTGGTGTCACCAGAAACAAGGAAGGATTTTGTACAGGGCAGGGTGGAAAAGCTGATGGTTTTAGCAAGGTGGCCTGATTTAAACTGGAGCTAGAGCAGAAGAAGATGGAGAACCATATGCCAGTGAGCTTCATTATTCTAGCCCCAGGTGGACCAGAAGCAGTGTGTGTGCTTCTGAGCATATGGAAACAAACTGTTCACACTTTGGAAGGAGAACTGCCACTTAAAATCGAGGGAGACTTGGATGTGTAAAACCCTCTCTTCTCACCTTACCTAGGTTGTTGGACCCAGTTCCCCACTGCATCCCAGCTGGCCAGTGGCTTCCTCCTGCCTTCCCACCTGCAGGACCGTGATCTCAGCTCTCCTTTACCATGGGGACAGCCACGAGATTACACATTGGTCAGGAAAGGTGGGGAACATCCCCAAACCTCAGTATGATCAGCAAAAGAACTGGAGGCAAAGAAGTTATAAGCCAGTTTAGTGGAGCATGGATAAATTATGCCTTGCTTCAAGACAAACTGAAGACCTCTCTAGAAAAATTAAGATGCAAATGTCTTCATCGTCTTCCTTAATTAAGATGTTTGCTGGAAAGAAACCATTGCCTTTCTTCTTTCCTCCTGATTCCTGCATGGTCAGAGTTTCCGCAGGCTTTCCCCTCCTGTTTCATAGTCCTGCCTCTCTGACAGCCACAGTGAGCTCCTTCTCCACGCCAGCTGGATGGAGAAAACCCCTATTTGCAAGCAGCTGTCTTTAATAAACAGGCTGTTTAGGGCTAGGCTGTCAAAGAGAGCATGTTCAATGTACAATCAGGGGGCAACGATGCACAAAATTGCACACACACACAAAACAGGAATATTTTCTCGCTGTGTGTTGAGCTTTGAACGCTTAAGTGATTCCACCTCTCTCTTCCCCATCCAATTATGCGGCAACACATGATAAGATTGCTAAAGGAATTAGCGAGGGAAATCTTTATGCTGCCTAATCGATACTGTTCTGCTCAGTACAAGGCATCTCCCCTGCTCTGGCCCCAGTTGCGTTCTCATTTGCCCTCTGAAAACACAAGTTCACCTTCTTGCTATTTGGGCTGTGGTGACCAAAAGAAAAAACAACAGCATGTCTGTTGAAAATGTTTGTATGTATAGAGTTTCTTCCTTGCAATAGTAAAAAAAAAAAAAAAAAAAGATGTAATACAGCCCTGCCAAAATGATATTTCAGGGTTTTAAAGAGGCTTCCTGTGCTGTTCAGAAAGACCTTTCCTCTCCCAATTGTATGGCCTTACAGAGGTGGCCAGCAATCTTGTCAGCAAAGACACTGGATGATAATTTTTCTGAGCATCACTGAGGCAAGACGCCAGATTTTATGGGCCACTAAACTGATCCAATATAGCAAATCCTGTGTTCCACTGTGGATTCTGAGACCAAATTATCAATTAATGGGAAGCATTAAAAAATCCAAATCCCTTTTTGTTCCCTGCAGTCATTAGTGACAAGATCCAATATCTATAGCTCAAATGCTTTGCCAGCATCGCCTGGCAGCAAGGCAGAAACTTCACTCCTATGTTTTTCCAATACATACAGGGAAAACATATGAGATCAGTGTTTTTCACTGTGAGATTCGGCTGCCTCTTCATATTTACTTAGATGGAGGAATAAATCATATTTAGGTTACTCTCTGGGTTAGTTATTTGTTATTGGAATAAATGCATGGTAATAGATCTGACAGAGGAAGATGTTTCTCTTTCAGCTCCGTGTTTGAGGTGGAATTTGCTTTGTTCTGCACTACATTATATTGATGTTTTTTTCCACTGCTGGATGACTTCATTTGCTCTGCTTCTTTCCAATGTCCATACCTCTGCTACTGCTTGCTTTAGGATGTGGCTTTATGTGATAGATCCCTCTTTTCTTTTTCCCTGACTGTAACATTGTAATGCAGAGGCAATTTAAACAACCATCATGAAACAATTTTCTAAGCCTTTCCCCCATCCATTTCCTACCTCTGTTTTTTGGGAAGGGAGGTGAGTCATTCATGGGGCAATTCCCCAAGCAGAATGAACTGTCAGCTACATTTAGCAGCTCAGTTTTCCCCTCTGGTGAGGGTGGGAGGGTACCCAGGGTGATCACTAGCTGGACGCATCCTGAGGCCAAATTTTAATGTTCCCCAAGGCAGCTGTCAGCCTGAGCTCCTAAGTACCACCAACTGCCCTTTTGTCTTGGGATTTTGTCTCCTGTTTGTCCCAGTGGGAGCACAAATCTAGAGAGTCAGCAGACCTCAGACACATCATTCCCTCTTAATTTGGGCACTGAGATTCCCACCCCTTCTCCTCCCTCTCATTTCCCGCTTTGATACACTGGAAAAAGTAGTGCTGTATTTTCTGCTCCATCATTTCACTTCCCTTGTCCCCTCCTAGGGTTCAGTTTTGTGAGCGCTGGCAGGTTTGCAGATGATAAGAACCTGTGGGATGAGGTTTTTTTCTTCCTCCCCCAACCTGCAACAGTACTGATGGGACAAAGACTTTTGGGGAAGCATAGGGTGATGTATCAGATACTTCACTGGGACATCTGACCGACAGTGCCCTTAACTCTGGCTAACCCAAGCTTGCCTGATAAAGACATCAGGCCTAGGTCTTGTTCTGCTGGCCGAGGCAGATGGGTCCCTGCACTGTGCCCAGGAGGGCTGGTGATGGCCGAGGAGTGGGATGCTAAAGTACCAAATACAGAAGAACCCCTCAAACCTCCTAAAACTTCTCCTGTCGGAGAAGGACTCTGGGTCCCCCAAGGGATGTGGCTTCACAGTCCAAGGAGAAGTTTCAGGAGGCCGGAGCTCCCTGTGACCCTCGCCCAGCACCAGTGCTTGCCCCTCGCCCTCCCTCCATACTGGTGCAGGTGATGGTGTGGGGTGCAAGGTGGTGGTGACCATGGCCAGGGGTCTCACCTGCCCCGTGCCCTCATAGCAAAGGTTGTGCAGTGTTGGGATGTTGTAGCCAGTGAAAGACATACAGTTCAGTTAAAGACATACCCTTTCCCTTCTTGTCCCCTTGCTTCATCCCCCCCATCCCTCCCTCCCTCTCTCACCCTTCCCTTCTCTTTTGTTTGTCTCCTTCCCTTGTTTTCACCCATTCACTGTCAGGAAGGGCCGCGTCCGAAGGGCCAGTTCAGCACA
>NW_010140374.1:54741-106986 GCF_000699245.1 Pterocles gutturalis | reverse complement strand
GAGCCTGACCCCGCCGGCAGCTGCAACAGTGAGTGGATCTCGACCCCTGGGGCAGCTGGAGACGGGGGACTGGTGCCACTTGAGCATGAAGTGACACGTGGGGTTGAGCAGCTTTGGGACTAGGTCGGGTCTAGTGTGTTTGTCAGTGAAGGGGCTCTGGTGCGTGATGGAAACTGCACGTTTCTCCTGTAGCAGCTCTCTGGGGCTTGTCCATATGGTGAGATACTACGGGATGAATGCAAAAGTCCTCAGAGCAATCTTCATGGGTGTTCAGGCTGTGTCTGCACTAGTGGGCAGCGTGGGCTGTCTGATGGCAGCGAGCGCAGCATGGTTTGTCCCCATGCAACTAAGCTGTTCCATGCCTCCAAGCAGGGTGGCACTTGCACTGATAACCAGGAACTGTCCTTGACTTGTGTTGTCCTCTCAACAGTTGTCTGGACTCTGTCAAATTGGCACGGACTAAAACCAGACCATTGGAACAGTTGGACCGTCACGTGCCAGCCCTGATGCCTTTTGTTTGCTAGTCTAGACACAGCCTCCGTGTCTGACCGGTTGGGTGCTTGGAGCTGCGACTGAGTGGATGTCAGCTGTCACTTCCCCACTGCTGATCCCATCCCTTGCCCAGTGGAGTGGCAGTGAGAGATCGGTGTGGGTTCGATGTTCTGGTAGTGCAAAGGAATTTGGGTTTGCCAAGGTGGGGGCTGGTGGGAGCGTCTGTGTAGGGATGCTCAGCTCAGTGGGTCCCCAGCTGTCACAACATCACAGAAGCCACTGCCAGCGAGCTGCAAGGCTGCTGGGGGTGAGCTGCAGAAACCTGTAAGAGGAACAAGCATTGAACTTGATTGTCCTGTAGTGTTTTGCTGCTGGCACGCAAGAAGTGCTCTGTTCGTCCAGAAAGTTGGGGAGCCTTCACTTGAGTCTGTTTTGGAAGTGGATTGAGCTAATCCACCCAAAGGCACTGTCTGTGCAGAGCAGTTTCATAAGTTAAGGCAGGAAAATGACATCTTCCACACTCCCCAATGGCTTCCTGTGCCAGCAAACCCAGAGAGATGGCCATAAATATTTGCAAGGTTGCCATGACTGGGACAAATTACTGGGGTCCAATTACCCAAACGTCCCTGTGGCATTGCTAGGGGAGGTGTATGCTCCTGGGCAGGTGATGAAGAGCCTGGAGACACTGTCCTCCCAGTGTCACCACCACTCCTCCTGCCCCTGCAGACACGGGGATTAAGGGAATGCCTACGTGGTGTTAAGCAGTTGAGTGGATCTCGCAAAGCCGTGCCGGGATCTGTGACAGAGCAGGGCTCTGGCAGCTCCTGACTGTTGCCAGAATCACACCAGGAGTGAGTTTAGATATCACTGATTTTACGGAGGATATGTCAGCAGATAAGACTATGTGCCATGGAAAGGTGATTTTGTTACGTTTATGCCTTTCTGAGGCAAAATTGAATTGCAGGGTGTGGATGGGAATTTAGTTTTAAGCACTGATGTAATTTTGTATCCTCGGCCCTGAAGGCAGTTTTTAAAAAATTATTTCCCCCCTGTGCCCTGACACTATTTTTTTGCCTTTCAATCATGTCCTTATGACAGAACAAATACTGGGGTTGACCTTTGCAATGTGACATAATAATATGTGACTTCTTTATAGCTCTTTTCATCCAAAATGCTTGGCATGCTATGAATCTGATCCTACAACCGCTTACCACTGGGCTTAGCGCTCACTGCTCCAAGCAATCCCTGGGGAAGCCAGAGGAGCACCCACACACAGCAGTGCTATACCCGGTATTATTTGCAGGATAAGGCCCTGAAGAAATGTAGCAAATGTCTGTGAATAGCCACATTTTGGAGAGACAAAGTCTTGCTCTCTCATTTATGGTTTTTATTCGCTGTCAGAGTGCCATGCCCAGCACTATCATGACAGCCTCCCCTTGGGTAAAATGTCATGACAGGTACTGCTTGAGTCATATTTATAGGTACTGCTTGAGTCATATTTATAGATATCATCTATAACCCTGTTGCTTCTTTTTATTATTTTTCCCCAGCCCCAGCTTTCGCATGCTAATTAATAAACCCCCTTAGCTTATCCTGCACCATTTGCTCCTGCAGAAATCACAGCATTTTATCTTATTAGCAAATAGGAATTAAAGAATTAAAACTACTCAGGGGGAAAAAGGAACTTAACCACTTTCCCTGTGGATCCCTTCTGAAATAACCTTGCGCTGTGCCCTCAGAAACTCCTAGCGCTGTCCCCTTTGCTTGACAGAGGATGGGAATCCCAGACCAGTGAACGCTTGGGCTGAAAAATACTTTCTGCTTTGCTATTCCTGTTGTCAAAGGGAAAGCCCAGTTAAGTGCATGGAGAAGGAGTCCAGCCATGAGATCCCAGCCTTGGACTGGGCTGCAGATCCTTTCCATGCTACCGATGTCCTGTGACACTATAGGAAATTCAGTTAGTATTTCTGTGCCTCAGTTTCCCATTGTTAAAAGGCAATCCCTGCTCATTTTCACTGAGGAGATTCTCATGACAAAAAGATTGCAAGGGACACAGTCATTATGGTGTTGGGAGACAGGTAAGTACATTAGAAATACATAGGGACCGTGTGAGCTGAGACATTTGCGGTACTGGTTCAAGGAGACTGAATTTTGAAAGTCCTCAGTAGCTGGAAAACGCAAAGAGAGAAATAGGTAGATCCTTGTGCCCACCTCTGCTTGGTATGTTCAGGATGGGCAGGACCAGGAGAAAGACCTGCTCCGCTGTCGTAGTGATGGGAAGTGGTTAAATCTGGGGATGGAGACCTACTAGCCATCAGCAGGTATCTACACGATTTGCTGTTGTTTGTCATCAGTAGAACACTGCATTCTCCCCACCCCCCCTTAAAAAATAAATTAATTAGGAGTAGAGACAGCTGGAAGGGATTCCCTGGATCATCAAATCCAATCCCCTGTTGCATCAATCACATCAGATTTATCCTTTTCATAATCAAGCACCACTATTAAATGTGCTCCTAAGGGAAGACAGTCCTAGAATCTCATTGCTTTGGATGCTTCTAATTTCCAGTCTGTGCTTAGTCATGGCCTGTTTGTTAAACAGCAGGTACCTGGCACAGAAGCAAGAAATTTAACACAGTTTTCTTAAAATAACCACACAGAAATAAAACAGTTTTTTTAAAAAAACCCCCAAAAAAACCTAAAAAAAAAAAAAAAAAAAAAAAAAGCTGAGGTTGCAGAAGGGAACGTGCAAGGTCAGGTAATGATAATGGTGAGGTCTGAGCTCACACTCGTCTCTACCTTGTAGTAGAGACTTTACATAATCACCTGTCATTAATCTCCTATGATCCAGTTGAGGTACAAGGCAAAAATACTCACAGAACAAAGGAACTTCTTTGCTATTCATCTCTCTAATATTGTGTAACCCTCTGTCTCTTTTGCCAGGTATAACTAACCTCGAGCTAAACATTTGACTATTTTTTCCCTTTCTTGGCAGGCTTTTCCATGCCATTTATTACATTATGGTACAAGCCGTTACTTGCACAGCGTCTTGGAGAAGTCAGTGAGTTGTATTACCCCATTTTACAGGTTAGGAAACGAAGCACAGAGCTATCAGCCACATCAGCCCATAAAGCTGCAAGTGCAAATTCCTCCTCCGAAATGCCCCTGTGTCATTCAGTGCAGTATTCTTCACTCCAAACCATGCAACTGCTACCCAGCCAGAGCAAAGGGGTTGGTGCAGCAGTCTGCCTCGTGGCACACAGTGTATGTCGCACACCATGGAAACGATGTGATGCTCTAGACCCATGACTTGTTTGCTTGCAATGAGTGAGAGGAGGGGAAAGAAATAGGTGAGTACAGGCAGAGGGGTGAAACTGCTGGGTTACCCATTGCAGCACCCGTTAGTTGTGACCCAGCCCAGTGAGGGCTTAGATGGGGTCAGTGCCATGCAGCAGGACCAGCCGGAGTGACTAAGGAGGAGGGCTGGCTTGACAAAAACAGGTTTGCAACTAGGACTCCGAAATCCCATGTTTGCTTATTTAACTTGTCAGGTACTCAAGTGAAACAGGCACGGAGGGGAGGTGTCAGAGCTGATCTCAGTACCAGCATGTGGGATTTTGACTTTCTATTTCAGTGCTCCTGTTTGGAAAACAAATGCACTCAGAACCCCCCACCCTCTTTTTTTTTTTTTAAGCACTATTTAAATGTCGTAAGAATCATACAGTGCCCACCTTAATGTTCCTAACAAATTAAAATATTTTATTAGTCTATAATCTGAAAATCATTACCGTGGTTGCTATAAAAATCCAAAGCTCTCCAGAGGGAACGATGTCAGCGGGTCTAAAATGTGTGCAAATATATTTCATTGCCATAAAGGTACCAGGGGTCAGACAGGCAGCCCCCAGCCCCAAGGCAGCAGACTGTTAGCATGGGAGGGAACGAAGAGCATCTCGCAGCGGGGAGGGAGAAAGAGGATCTCTCTCACAGCAGGGAGGGAGAAATCAGTTCTCGTGGCTGGTTTTCCTGGAGTTTTGCATGGTGAACTCCTGGGGCTGTGCCTGGCAGGTTTGGATGGTTTCAGAGGCAAGTGTTGGTGCTGCTCCTCCCTCGCGGTGAGGGTAAGGAAGCTCTCCAAAGGGCTCACTCCCAGCACAGATGAGCTGCTCTGAACCTCTGGCCCTATCCTTTTGCTGCAGACAGGGCAGGCGCTTGTTCCCCTCCTATATCCGCATCCCCCTCATGCCCCTGCCTCCTGCAGATGTCTCTGGTTGAGTGTCCCTGAATAAGCCATACCTAACACAGGGCAGGGAGGAGGCAGCCAGCCCATACCCGCTGCCCCAGGCAGCCGGCACCCGGAGAGGCTGGGTGACAAAGCGGCCCCTGCTTTGGCCAGGTGACACCGGACACTCCCAGAGCGGTGGCCCCCGAGCCGGTCCCTTGCCCTGTGCAGAGTCAGCGGGCTCCTGCCTGTTACTCCTCACTGGCTTGGGCAAGTGTCAAGTGGTTCAAAGATTAATTACCATTTAACCGGCTGTATTTCCATCTCTGCAGAAGGCTGCAGTGGAAAAGACAGACGTACTTGGATAATTTACCCTGGTATTACACAGCAGATTACCCTGTACTTAGAAGGTCACCAGTTACTCTGTAATTAGACCTCCGACACGGGGAAGTCCGCGATAGGTTTCCAAACCACTCTTCCTCCCGGTGTCAGAGAAGCAGAGGGATGGCAGCAAAGTGCAGACTGAAACCTCATTAGGTGCATTTATAGCTGTTAAATAGTTTAAAATTCAAGCTAGGGGAGGTGCAATGAGAGGGCAGCAAGGCCACCTGTACCTGTCAGTGAGAGTGATTTAAAAAAAAAACAAACCAGAGCATTTTGTCTAGGAAATGCAGGGAAGCCAAAACAGAAAGGAGTCCTTGGAGGGAGCTGCAGGGGGCTGAATGGCAGCAACCCCTGGAGCTTTTCAAGCTTCATCAGGGAGACCTTTGCCAGTGGTGGGGGACTCTGCTGAGCCCCAGAGCCACACAGCCACCAGGTCCTGCCCATGGGAAGGTGTCCACGGGGCCTCATGGGATGCTGCAGCAGGGATGCCCCGTGGGTCAGGACGAGGGGTGGGCAGCAGGACCCCCTACCGGTGCCCACTGCCTCCCTGCCTCTCATGCTGGATTGCTGTCCTCCATTTTTCACACGCACCATCTGCTCATGAAGCATTTTCAAGAATGACAAATGCCTTTGATTATCAAGCACAAATTCCAGTAGCAACTCATCGCACCTCTCGGGTGGCTAATAAAGCACCAAGCCGCTTCTGATCAATATACTGCAAATAATGCTGTAAAGTGCGATTGTGCCTGCCCCGGGCCACATTGCATTTTGTCTTTATAAACCTTGTCCTCTTCCAACAAAACACAGTCCCTTAGGGGGTGGCAGCTCCCGAGCAAGCTTTCAGTGCTCCAGTGAAACAAATGCTTTTCTGAAGCCATCCATGTAAAGAACCCAAGTCAAAGAGCAAAGTGTGTGCCTTTTTATTTAAAATACTCATTACACAGACACATGTTCCTGGCTCAACCCCACAAAGAGTATCCGTAAGGTCAACAGCTTCTGGAGAGGTGCAGCAGAAACAAAGGCAGTGTGAAGCAATTGATTGCTGAGGATAGAAAGAGCTGTATGTAAATAGTTTGCCTAAAGAATGACCAGAGTAGGGAGATGCGCTACCTGATTGCAAATATTTACAAAGTTGGGAGCCTGAAGGTTAGAAAACATTGAGAGAAGTGTATAGAAGTTACCACAGGGATAATGCGGTGAGGATGATGCTGGGGAAAATCAGTGTGGCAAACATGAAATTTTCATCATATAGGCAAGATTCGCTTGTGATTTCCTGATGGTGGCAGTGGGTTGCCCACTGGGATGGTTGGACTGGCACCCATCAATACCTTAAAAAAATCTTTAGGGTCCTCACTCACAAAGCAAAGAGGGCAGAATGAAATAGGGTTGTTTTGTGGTTTGTTTTTTTTTTTTTTTTCCAGCTCTACTTCTTGGGCTGTAAAGCTGTTTCATATGCAGACATGCGTGTCATTGCCTGTGCATGCTGCATACACATACCTAATTGTTCTTGGACTAGAGCAACTTATCCAGAGGCAATGAAGCCAGCCAAGGCTTTAAGCCCAGCATTTGTAGTCACGTTTCTTCTTGAAATAAATGCTCCAGCAATTACATAATTGACGACTGTCCTGTCTGCTCTGCATATGTCTGCAGGGGTCATTCATCCTATCAGACACTGCAGAACATTAGTGGTTTATTTAGACTCGCTTTCTCCTTCCATCCTTCCTCTTGTGGCTAACCCTAATGGAGAACTTGTATCTAGAGACTCCTGTAAGAAAACTTGCCTGGTTCAGAGAGCTGACCATCTAGAGGCAGTCCTGTGTTATGGCAAAAACCAGTCAGATGTGTCCTACTGGGTGCTGGATTTGTGAAATGGTCCCAGCAGGGCTCACTGGGGTGGAGGGTCTGGCTGGCTGCAGGAAGGGGAGGAGAAGGCAATGAGCGATATCTGCGATGGCCACTTTTAGTGCTCGAGGGCTCTAATGGCATCTAGGAACCTGGTTCCTGTGTTTGTGGGCTTGCTTATTTATTTATGCTCCTGGCTAAATCAAGTAGGGAGGAAGAATGTTAACACAGTGGTTAAAATGCATAGGACTCCAGCAATTGTGTCCTACTCAAGGGCACCCAGAAAACTTGATAAAGAATGGAGGAAACTTCAATGCACAGAAAGTCTCAGGTGGAAAAATAGAGTAGAAGAGGATGCAATATTCGATTCCTTAAATTTTCAAATTCAGCTTGTTTTCCAGCAGAATCCTGCAGCCGAACCCCAGCCTCACCTTCCGCACATGCCACCATTTTGGCTGTCACTGGTTTTAGTTCTGCCACCTCCCAGTGCTGGTGCTGCTCCCCCATCGCAGCCATGCTCAAATGGGTGCAGTCGCTTTCTTCTCCCTCGCCTGTCCCTCTTTGGCTGTTGTCACCATCTGCAGCCTCTTCTTGGTGTGCCACAGCACTTTTTGACAGGGGTACTTCAGGCAGGTGTGGGAATGGTGGGTCCAGGGCAACCTCTCCTATTTTACGTCTTGGGAAGTTTATTCATTAACATCATATATTTAATGTGTCTCTACAGTAGCCTAACTCATGGTGGGGAGGAGGGCTGGGGTTTGCCTCTGCTGTGCCAGTCAGAGCTGGCACAGCTTTCCCACCAGCACTGATGAGTTTAATCACATCATTAGTAGGTGTGACACTGCAGCCTCCGATGATGAGCTCTTTATTTTAACACGGCTCGCAACGTGTTTATCTGAGATGCCATCTGTGCCTGCGCTGCCTTCATTAGGAGAGAAAGCGTATGCATCTTCTGAAGTTGTTCTGTATTGCTGTGATGTTTCCCTGCCGAGAAACCACTGTTCAACCAGAGGGTGAGAACTCCTACCTGAAGGAAAGCACCATCACCCAAAGTGCTTAAAGAGGCCAAATAAACCATTAGGAAGCTCACCGTTGGGAGCTGTCCTCAATTGGCCTGCAGGAAACTGGCTAGAAGGACCGATCCAGTTATTTTATTGCTGAAAGTTTTTCATCTTGGTAAAACACTACGGCCCCATCCTCTAAAGTGCTGCAAGTTTTCAGGAAAGGAAGGAACAGATTTCTATTTTTAAAAGACTTTCAATTTTTGTACCTTCATACCATGATTGTGCATAAAAGTCTCTGTGTTGCCTGCCCAGTTTTTAGATATAAAAGATGCTATTAAGATTTGTTGGCACAGATCTGAGCATCTAACCTTCCTCCTTAAAAACTGTATACTCAGCTGTATATAGGTGCCCCTCGATCAACCAACAGGCAGCATGCTCACAGTGTGTCACTGCTGCTTAACAACATTCACAAATAACAAAACAAATAGGAGCTGCCACATCATGGTCCAGCTGCATGTAACGAAAAGGACTGCTTCTAGAGGGAGTTCCCATGCCCTGTGTTGTATTAGATTTCTGTCTGTATGCTGCCAGGCCTATGCTCAGTGAATCTGACATTAACAAGGAATAGATTTCCAAACAATCTAGCTTAATGAATTTTGAATATTATTATGATTAATGCCAAGGCAGTTGAACTGATTATCCAGCATCCAGAAGTTAAGTAATGGAGCCTTATCTAAATCATGTATCGTCGTCAGTCAGGAATGGCTCTGGCTGCAGACAGAGATGGAGCATTATTGGTTACCCAGAAGAGAGTCACTGTCGGGACGAAGAGAGAGGGGACGATGGAAGGGGAGATTATGAGATACCAATCTGAAAGCATTTTAGCATAGAGTGATCATACATGCCAGTGCTTTATTGGTCTTATTTCCTAAGCTGCATTTCTCAGGCCATTTTGAGACTTTGCTTTTATATCACCAGGTTAAGATTTATTGGGCAAATCTTCTTCCTACTTTCCAAAGCCAGAAACTGAGCTGATTTTCATCCTGTGCATTGCCAAAAGAGCAGAATCCTGATGGACGTGTTTCTTGCATCATGATGGTTTAACTTAGCCTCTATCTGATTAGCTTTTGAGCTGTTAAACACTTCTTGTAGTATTACCAGCTCACTGCAAAATGATAATGCAGATCAGTCATGGGCAATTTCTGTTGGCACACAGTCTTTGCAGACTGCAGATCCCCTTTGAAGTTGGAACCAGCTGACAGCTGTGCTGTTTCATGGGTATTGCATGTCTCTGAGCAAGCCTGTCCTAAAAAAGTGTGGTATGGTGCAAGGGTCTCCAGCCCGGTGGAAACAAATTGGTGAATCCACACGATGCCTGACAAACTATCTGATGGCCGTAGTTTGAATAGGTTTAGTGGCCTTCGCAGCCTCTACTGTTATCTGGGCAGTGACCAAGAGAAAGGTGGCTTCATTGATGGCTTTTGAAGAGTCCAGATGTGGTGCCCATGCTGTGGCTGCGGTGCAGAAGACTGTCGAGGCCACCATCTGAACGCACCCCTCTGCACAGCTGCCCAGTGCCAACCCACAGCCAAGCAGTGGGACTCCTGGGAAGCCACTGGGTCTCCCACCAGTGAATCCTTTCCCAGTGCTACCACCCCCCTTTGCTGTCTGGGATCCTGATGTGGGGTCTTGTCATTCTGGGCCATGAGAATCTTTCAGTAGGTGGCCCAGGGGATCAGGAAGCTGGTCAACTCTCCACCACCTGGGAAGGTTCTAGCAGCAACTTTTAGGACAGGGGTTTAGGATCTGCTAGGACCTGGTGGTGGCCTTGCCGACCTCACAGTTTATGTCCCGGTGTTGGAGTTCATGGCTTTTGGAGCATGTACTTATACAAAATGAGAATCTGGCCTTTGTTACTGTGCAGTCCTTTCCTGGCCATGGGTGCTGCTGCTTGGAGTTCTGAGAAGAAAAGGGGAGCGCACCAAATAGATTATTGGCAAACATAATTAATAATACATGTGTGATTACTCCTCTGTTTCCCTTTTCTTAACCATCCTCTGCATTACCTCTGGCATTTTTAGATGGCAGATAATATAAGTGAGAGCACTCTTGGGTACAGGCAGCTCTTAGAGCAGCAGTGATTTATCTCAGGCCGTTTGGAGGTAGCAGAATTTACCTCTAGCTACAGCCACCCCTCCATGTCTGCCCCCCTCTTTTGCATAAGTAATTGGCAGCTTGTTAATGGCTCATTAGGAATGCTGAAAACCATGGGATTAAAACATACTCAGTGGAGCAGAGATGAGGTGAAGGGGGAGAAAGGCCGCTGTCCCTGCTTGCAAATTACACTGCTTGATTCAACGTGATTCAGAATTACAGGTCATAAAGCAACTAGATTGTTAAATGAAGTAAGGAAAAACCATGTCAATGGCAGGCTTTATTTTTAGATTCATGTTTAAACACAGTATGTGCATCTGGGGGGAACAAACAGTCCCTTGCCAAACAGTCCTACTGACAGCAGGAAGGTCTCACCCCTTCTCAGTTTCACATTAACCCTGCCTGGTCAGTCTTTCCTGCTCCTGAGCAAGTCCATCTGGCTCCTTACATCACCTCACAACAGGGACATTTGGTTCCTTTCCCCGTGCTCTCTCTGGGTAGGTCAAGTCCAGCCCTCTCCTCTCTGGCAGCAGGCTCCTCTCCGGCTTTGGGCAAGGCTGGGACACCCAGCACAGCTCCCTGCAAGTAGGAGAAGCAGCTACAGGTTGCTTTGTGCATTCTGCAAATTTCCAAAAACCTTCTGTGATCCTTTGCAAACTGCTGTGAGCTGTCTTCAGTCACTGGCACACAGGGGAGCAGGCAGCAAGCCCCACGCTGCAGCACTGCCAGAGCCTATGATGGAAGAGGTGGTTGGGTGCAGGGAGGGAGGATGAGAAGATCAGGTCTGCCATTGCCAGAAAGTGGAGCAGACACACATGGTGATGCATGGGGAAGGCACAGTAAGTCAAGCTCTTCAAAATGTTCTGTGGAAGCTTTTTGTTGGTTTGCTGGCTGGTTTTAAGCTCACATTCAGCACTGGCTATGGCAGCAGGGACAGCAAAGGCACAAGACCTGAAGGCAAGGAGACGGCTACACTGAGAGTTTGCAGTGATGCTTTTGAATCACTTGGAAGAAGTTCAGCCTGGGGGCTGGTGTGGCCATAACTCATGATGCCTTTCAGTCAGGAGAAGACTTCAGGTGTTTTTTTCAGGCCAGAGTAATTCTGGCAATGGCACAGTCTCACATACAGCTAGCACCTTTCTTTCTGGATAAGCTGAAAGGAAATTGCAGATAAAGTACTCAGGAATCACTTCCCATCAAAACTTGCAATTAAATTCAGTTACCTCTGGTGTAAAATACTTGGGTACTTAAGACCATAGTAAGGTGACAGTTAAAACTGTGACGTTTGGGACAGCTAATGTTCAGCAAAGCTCAGCTTGATCTCGCATGTCACAGTTAATCCCTCTGCTTTGCAAAAGGTGCCCAAGAATCTCTCAGGACTCAGGCAAAATACTGGCACATCTGACAGAGAAACCTCTCCCAGTGCTGCTAGATCCAGTACTGAAGGCAGGGAAGGAGTGTCTCCTCCTGGATCCCCAGCCATGAGCAGCTACTGCCCTTTGCCTTGCCCTTGAGAAGCCACCTTCTCATGCCCCAACCTGATCTGACAAACATTGACTCACAAACGTGTGATCTACAGCAGTTTCGTTTCTTGTTTGTTTTTCTCCAAGAGCTCAACTTAGTCAAACAGAGAAGCTTTTCCTGCTTCTTGCTTGCATTGCAGTTTTTTTCTTTGGTCCTTGTGTCCTCTTGGATGCTCCAGCCACCTGTGGCTCTTATTCATACAAGGCTGTCCAAAAGTGCTGAATAACATCATCCTGCCCACAGCAGGAACTAATATGACCTGATGGGGCCGTACGTCTGGCTGCTGGGGGAAGGGTTAGAGCAAAGTATCCTCCAGTGATCACCCAGCTCCTAGAGCTGAGGTCTAAAGGACACATGTTGTGGTGCAGCCCAGCCTGGGATGACAGCCAGGTCTGCAATTAAAAAAGATCCCAGGTCATCCCCCCCTACAGCAGCAGGAACAGAGACAGCAATCAGAAAATGGGAAAAAGGAAAATAAAACACAGCCTTAGAGTATGCCAAAGACCAAATTTCATTCTTGTCTGAGGTAAATGAAGCAACGTTCAGCTGTGAGCACAGAAGAGATGGCTCAGGAGCTGCCCTCTGAATTCTCCTTTGGGCTACAGCCCTGGAGCTAGTAGGTGAGCCTGGAGAGGGAGAACAGGGCTGCCCACCAAGAGCTGCCTTAATGTGTTAGTATCTGGATTCCCACCAGTCCAAAGTTCTCCTGAGGGTTTTTCAGCCCTACTCTGGTTTTGATTTCCATAGTATCTGTGTTAGTGGCCCAAGCTGTGGATATATTGCACAGTCTTCACTGAACACTGCTGCTCCACTACCTGCTACTGTACTGTAGAAGTCATTGGGGATAACATGTCATCTTTGCCTTCCTAAGCAGCTGGATGTTGTTCGGAACGCTGGGACAAGAAGAATTTTTTTCCCAGGACACCAGCTTTCCTTGCTAGCAGACAAACCTCAAGTTTTATAATGTTACTTGCACTTATATAGCTTTACATCGTCAAAGTGCTGTACTAGCATTAAGTAATTATCTTTCTCCCTAATGGCCATTAATGCTGGCCTTTCACTAACCTCCCCCAGCTCCCGGAGGTTCGCATCTAATACTGCAATAAGCTATTCAAAGGGAGTGGCTGGTTATCTTGCAGGTCTATGGACTTGGATGTATAAGGAGGCTTCAGAGCACAGGCCAGGTGCTCTGGAGTATCAGAAACATGTGGCTGTAGACCCGGTCATGCCCTTGGGAGTATCCATTAGAAAGGGATGGAAACGTGTAGGTAATACTGTGATCTTGCAAATGGAGACAGAAAAAGGAAACTTTGGCCACTCAGAGGATATGCACTGAATGCTCTATTCACAACCAGGATAGTACTGCAAACAGAAAGAGCAAAGCAGTGGGAATAACATGTCAATGTGGGCATGGGGAGTTGATCTAGGGACAGAAAATTAGAGAGCTAAAAATGTCAAGCAAAGCTAGACAGCCATGGCAATGGGATAAAGAGGCCAGTCTGCAGGTCTATGAAGCATTAATATAACAAGGAGAAAGGGCGAGCTTGGCAGCGTTGTAGGATTTAAGGGGAGGAACAGAGGAGGATTTACTTCGCCTTATTTGCTTGAGAGCAAATCCCTCTTCCAGGTTGTGGAGTGTCTCCAGCGGAGATGTTGCAATGCTGCTGTTTGAGGACATTTCACCTGTAAAGGCCTTTAGAAGATGAACCTGCATGGTGACTGGGCTCCCCCATCCCTGGGTCCTAAAGGGAATGGAGGAAGGTGATGTGGGAAGATGACATGACCGTTTTAGAAAAGACTCAGAAATAGAATGCTCCTGACAAGCATCAGTCCTGCATGGTTACTTATTTCTGAAACCTGACAGGTCCAGCTCTGAGCAAACAGGGGCTTGACTGAAACAAGCTTTCAGCCTCTCTCTAAAGACACGATAAGGATTCTTTCCAGAGCCAAGGATATGCCATGGCTTTGCAAAAGGAATAAAAACCACAACCCATCATCCTTTTTCTTAGCCTGACTTAACAGCATCATTTTGGTTTCAAGCTTTGGCAATGGCTGGTCCTGTAAAAGAAGTATATAGCCAGGGGAATCATGTGCAAGTCTACACTAGCATAACACAGATCACAGCCACTTACATATTATGCAACGGATTTCTGTCACCCTAGACACACTCTGCTTCCTATGGCATCCTGTAGCACAATCTGTCTGTGCTCAGCTCTAAATCATTTTGCTACATCAGCAAATAACAGGGTACGGCTGACTGCAGACCAGGAAAACTCGACTTGGTGTTCACTTACTATACAGGTTCAGAGCAGGGCCTTTCTCTGCCTTCCCACGTCTGTTTTCTCATCTGTGAAATGGGAATTTTAATCCTAATCAGTCTGTGAGGGAAACGGTAAGAGATAGTCAAAGGCAATGCTTTAAAATGTAATAGTCAGCCTTCTGTGCTAGGCTAGACATTGGAGCAGTTTTGTGGCACAGTTTAATTAATGCCTGTTCTGCTTATAGCTAGATAAGTGCAAGACTTAACATTTACGCTTAAAAATGTGGCACCCTGTTTGAGATGCAAAGAATACCTCTGCAAAAAATGCTTCCTTATCTGTGAGCATCACTGAGCCGGATTTTGGAATCCACACATTTCTGGGCATTGCTTGGCAGTTTTTTCTTCCAAAATTAACTTGATTACTAATTATTACTAGGTTAACTTTTATTAAAAGATGTGTCCAAGATGACATACAGGGCTGAGGTGAATGCTTTAGCAGTTCCTGGGCTCCACCATATGTGCTAAGCCAAGACACTGTCATCACATTCTTGGGACAACCGCTGTGTATGTCACTTGACTGGCAGTTCTTCACCAGAATGTGTCTGGAGACCAAAGACCTCGACTTTATTTCAGTTTATTAGAACCGAGATGGGACTACTGGCCTCTCTGCTCTGCTTTCAGGGCCAGATCCTCAAGTGGTGTAAATCAGAGCCACCACATTCAAGCAATGCTGCTTGTGTAAGCTGAGGACCTGGTTCATAGATTCTGAACTGCCGTAAGACCTGTACAAAAGGGAGTTAAGTGTTCTCACTACATTGTACAATCTGTAATCTCAGATGATCCTGAAAGATTCAGGATATCGCAAATGTAGAGAGCTTGGCAATAACTAATCTTGAGGTTGCTGGAAAACTGAAGAGTTAGTGTTACTTAAAGGAGAACAAAATGAGCATTAGGTCAAAACAGTTTTTGCAACCATCAAGTCTGATGGATGTCCTGATCTGTCGATAACTTTTCCTCAGTGCCCTTCACAAGAAGGGAAAGCAACTTGTAAAAGCTGGGAACGCAGGAAAGAGCAAATATTGCAGCCAAGGTTTCAAAGAAACAAACAAAGAAAAGCATATTTCCATTTCCATTATGGGAGAACATTCTTGGGAGTTCAGAGCAGCAAGCCAAGCTGAGTCATCTCTAAATAGGAGGTGTAGAGCTGCGATGAGCTTTTTATCTTCATGCATCGTAGTTCTGAGCACCTCTGCACTTAGAAAGATGTTCCTGAGACTTTTAAAACTCCCTTTTTTTTTTTCTTTTTTTTTTTAGGGAGGGTCTGTTTCAGAGTTAGAAAAAGGGTCTGCAGACCTCCATAACATTGCAAACCTGAGTCCAAATTTTGTCAAACCCTAAATAAGTCTGAGTCGCACCCTCCTTGCAGAAAGCATGTTAAGCATCATAGCCACTTCACACCCTGGTCCAACACACCTCCCCAGCACTGTCCCTCTTGCTTCCAAGCACTGCAGTATGTCTCTGCGTTGACCCTTTTCCACACTAGTTTCTGCTTTAATCAGGCAAAGAAACCTGAGGCAGCTTGGGAAAACTGGCAGCTCAGAGGACAGCTTTTGTTTGTACAAGAAACATTTTCATCCAGGCAAGTGCAATAATCTCATTATTTTGAATAGCCACACATATGCTGGAAACCTCAATAGCAGATACCTTCTTCCTGATCCTTCATGGGACCAGAAGAGATTTCTGCCAGATTGATTCCGTTGCAGTGGTAAAAAGTTATTAGCACTTGCTTTTTTGGTGTCTGTAATGATTCAAGCAGTCTTCCAAGCAGCACCTCTTTCTCATCACTGCTAAAACCTTGAGTGCTTTACCCTCAGCAGAAAGAAGTGCTGGAGACTTGCAGCCACACTGCTTCCAGCACCGGCTGCTCTTATCAATTAGCTATTTCCCCACAGATGGTGCTTCGTATGTACAAGGACAGAACAGAGAAAAACTTGTCCTGCTCAGAGACACTTTGTTTAGAAATCTCTAGTGTATCCAAAGGGAAATCCATCTGCTTTCAAACTGTTTGCATGTATCCTGCAAACCTGCTGGATTCACGTGCCTTAGAGAAGTGTAGACCCCAACTGAGAAGGTGCCGTTCCCTGGCTTGGCATACCCCAATGGGACTTCATCCATGGGCTCTTCCATTTCCAAACTCTCCAAAGGGGTTGACTTTCCTGCCTCCTTTAAATGCTAGGCATATCCCTTTCTTTACAAACACCTGCCTTTTTGCAGTGCGGTCCTGCAGTTATTTACATATTCAAAGCACTCTTTGAAAAGGCCTGTGGCACAGTTTTATGAGCACAAAAATCTTTCATGTGATTAGGTGATGTGCAGATGCCTGTGCACAGCTTTTATAAAACCGTACTGAAGAGGGACGAACCTCACGCTGTATTTCTGGTGGGTGCCTCAGAGCAGTGAGACCCTGCAAAACTCAGCACAATACTTTGCTGAACAGTTTCTTGCCTTGCCTCCTGGTTCATCAGACTGTAGGGTTGGAGTACGCTCTTGGCATTTTGCAATTTGATTTCTTTACAAGCCCATTTTGGGAGGAGAGGACATAATTTATCTTGATACGTTGCACTCCCTATCCATCATGTTAACCAGGTGGGATTGGCGGGTAAGCCTATGGGCGGTTGGGGAGGTAGTAGCCAGCCCAGCTTTTTTTGAACAGCTCCTTGTTGATGTTGCTCGCAGGGAGATCTTGGGTTTGTCCACATCATAGGTCAGGGCTGACCCCTTCCTCACAGCTCCCATCACTCAGATTTCCTTGTGCCTTTGCCCTCACTCAGGTTGGAGGCCACACCATGCTGCCTATCCGCTGGATGCCTCCGGAGAGCATCATGTACAGGAAATTCACAACAGAAAGTGACGTCTGGAGCTTCGGGGTGATCCTCTGGGAGATCTTCACGTATGGGAAGCAGCCCTGGTTCCAGCTCTCAAACACAGAGGTACAACAGTGCTGAGACACATCAGATGGAAACTATACCTTTTACCATCTCTCCTTTCCAGATTGCTTGCAAAGTGGTTCGTACATAGATGGTCCCCTCCTTGGCATTGCCATGGCTTCACCATGGGAGAAGTGTCATTGGCTCCATTTAAGGGCTGGGGAAACTGACTCGGGCAGGAGTCAAAGGGCTCTGACGAAGCCATGTACTGGCTCGTCCTCATCCCTTCTAAGTTCCTGACATACCTCCGTAACAGCCACATCTGATAAGCTCTCAGGGTGTTGCCAGAACTGGGGATACCCAAATTACTACTGGGATCTAACTTACTGTCACGCCCTGCATTTCCTTTGCTCTCTTTCTCCTTACTTTATAGCTGAGGCTCTTACTGCAGTCTCTGGTTTGTGAGAAGGGGTTTGAAGACCATTATATAGGTGTACCATATAAGTGTGGTACATTTCTGTGGGGCTTTTTCCCATAGGGGTGTCTACATATGGTTTGCCCCAGTTCACTGAGGGTGGGACCCAAGGAGCTGTTTTGTCCATGTTATTTCTTTGAATAGCAAAAGTTGCAGACCATCAGTGTGGGGCTGTACTGTAAAAATGTTGAGGGAAGGCTGGCTGGGATTAGCAGAGTGTCAGAGCTGAGGTTTGAGGCACATCAGCAGAAATGCATTGGAAAATTTTTGCTCAGAATAGCAGGGGGTATTACAGAAGAGGAACAAAATGCATTGACATAGCAGTGTGTGGAAACCTTGCACATTTTTATCCTACTGTGTATCTAATGGATTTCAGAAATTTCACCTTTTGTAATGAGAAATGTGCATTTTCTGCTTTCTGGATATAGATCCCTTAATTAAGTGAGTTGCAGAGATGGCAAATCCAAGGTGTTGCTTTACAGCTCTAATACTTGCCCATTCGTGTGCTCAATGGGGCCTGACTGTATATCCCAAAGTAGCACACGCAAACATTTTAGAGACACAAACAATGGAGTAGACAGTGACAGAAGTTATTTGTCATGCTGTTTAATGAGCTGCTCTTGCATTTCCCTGGGAGAGTAAATACAAACACACACAAAGGAGCACATGTAGCTTATACATGGGTGATGGGTATGCTGGAATATGACAGCTCAGCTTCCCCTGTGCTTTCTGCCTCAGTTTCCTTTGGAGGGCAGCAGGACCGACAATAGTCACCCCTAGCCTTGGGGGAGGAGGGCTGGGTAAATTCTGCCCGGATGCAGCTGTACCGGCTTTTCTACCATCCCTGGAAAGATTTCATGCTTCTCTTTCCTATTGCTGTATCCATGTCTTTCTGAGAGCTGAGGACTCCCACCCCAGACCACACTATCCTGGTGGGAGGGAGCCACATCAGCTCTCATCTGTCTCATTTTTCACCATTAGTGGAGAGGTAGGCAGAACCTGGGTGGTTGCAGGGGGTTGACACTTCCACCAGATCCCGGATGGTGAGGCATCAGAGCAAGTCTCAGCAGCAGCCTGGCTGCAGAACCCCATGGAGAGGCAGGTTAACCAAGTCTGTGCCAGGCTTCAGGCTGCCAGGGCTGGACCATGAGCAATCACCAAGCTGGCCAAGCACCGCCGCTGATGGGTTTGGGTATTATCAATGCCTGCTCCGTCCTATGGCAGCCGCATGGCTTCATGCCCCCAGAGAATTTTTAGCAGATTTATTCAAGGCTGGAAGATACCTTACCTGAGCAAAGGGATGAGACAGGGCACCACTTAATCTGAAACCCCAGCCAGTCCATGAACTTCTGTCTATGCCCTTCCTTTGCCCTGGAGAGAAAGGACCTGCCGCAGGGCTCCTGTGCATGTCTAGGATGTCCTGTCAGAAACTGTAAGTCACCTCCTCCCACAGGTCATTGCTGCCAGCAGCTTTATGGCCATACAGGCTTCTCTGCATGCTGCATCCTCCTCGCCCTGCTTTCAGCAGGTCCTAATCTCTCCTCTCTGGATTTGCATGCAACCAGTAAAGCGATAAGTATCCGTTGAGCTGTGTGGCAGGCCCATTACTATTCATAAATGATAAATTCCAACCACCCCTTGCTGGGTGGCTTCCTTCAACAAGCTGCTTGGGATCTGTGTTTATCTGCAGAATGTGGCAGGTCACTCGCACGCTGCAATGTTGGGACTCATCGACTCCAACCAAGGAGGCCAGATGATAATAGCATCTCTCTGACAAATCATATCCTGCTTCCCTTTGCATTCATTCCTCTGGTGAACAAAATACAAACAGACACTTAGGGGAGTCCTTGCCAATGGCATCCCGCTGAAGAGACTTTAATGGTGTCTAAGGGCTCACGTTTCTCTCATTAGCAGCACCGACCTGACCCAGAACAGTGTTAGCACTGCAAATTTTTTTTCTCTATCACAGATGTGATTTGAGATGAAATTTCATTCTTTCAGCTGCTTTTATATGTCAAAAAAAGGCAAAGCTGCCCTTGGAGATGGAGGTAGGAAAAGATGCTCTGAACTTTCTCTTGTAGAACTCTCCTGGGCTTTACAATGGAAAGCACTCTTGATTTTCAGGGAAAAAAAAATACCATGTCAGGTGTGCAAAATATTACTTTAGTTTGGGGATTTTAAGGCTTCTTTATCTTCTTCAACTGGCAGGAAAAACTAACATAAATTAAAACTTAATTTTATTTGCTAGTAACCTCTTTTGAGAGTGCATTGAGGTAGGTAGGTGTCAAATGGGGAAGGTTTTTGGGAGCTATAAGACTGCAGCTGGAGACAAACTTTTCACTGTAAAATTATATTACCAACACACCAACAGGTGAGGATCTGCAGACCTCTTGGCCTCTCAGCGCTGCCATTCACTAAACGGTACTGCATCAGCCGAGAAGTAGCTGGGACCAGACATCCTCCAGGATCTGCCCGACTAGTGTTCAATGTCTCCTTTCTTTCTTTCTTTCAGGTCATTGAGTGCATTACCCAAGGCCGAGTTTTGGAAAGGCCTCGAGTCTGCCCCAAGGAGGTTTACGACATCATGTTGGGCTGCTGGCAAAGGGAACCTCAGCAACGGCTCAACATCAAGGAGATCTACAAAATCCTTCATGCTCTGGGCAAGGCCACACCAATCTACCTGGACATCCTTGGCTAGCAGTGGCCACTTGTCGAAAGTTCCTGCTCCTTCCTTCCGTCCTTCCTTCCCTCTCCCCTTCCCAAATCCTTTGCCCCTCAGCTCCCAAGCAAACATCTTCATATAAACTCAAGTGCCTGCTACACATACAACACTGAAAAAACAAAACAAAACAAAACAAAACAAAACAAAAAACAAACCAACAAAAATCCCACAAAACAATAACCTGTAAGGCAGTTTGGCTTATATATATTTATAGATATCTCTCTATATATAACTTCCACACCAATACAAAAAGAAGCTGCTGTTACAGAAAATTATAAGACTTTAAAAAAAAAAGAAACAAAAAAGGGAAAAAAGTACTTAAAACGATATATATAATTAAAAAAAAAAAAAAGAAAGAAAGAAAGAAAAGAGAAGGTATCTTTCCCCTGAGCAATGAAGCAGTGAATTGTGACCCTGCCGTATGGTTCGGCCGGCTGGTCAGGGCGCTAGACTGGCTACGGCAACGATGCCATCCCGGGTAGGAGTCCTGGGAGGAAAGCCTTGCCCTGGTTGTATGATATGCACTGAATGTGTGAAATCAGTCCTTGCCTCCCTCCCTCCTTCCCAGCCCGCAGGTGATGGGCGCAAAGCCAGGGCAGTGCCCCTGGATGAACTCTCTTTTACCAACCCCTTCCTTCCCTTCCTCCCCATCCTTCCCTTTCTGCCTTCCTGCCTTTTTCCTCCCTCCAACATTTCAGGACAATTTTTCTAATTTGCTGATTCTTAAATGTATAGACTCAAGGCTTTCGAACACACAGTCAAAGGATTGTGGCACCTACGGGTAAAACACACGCCGGCAGCCAGCCGCCCTCCCGCCGACGGCAAGCTGGCCGGACCCAGACCTCCCTCCTGCCCCGCGCCAGGGATGGGAGAGCATCAGGACTGGAGCGGCTGCGTGAGGGAGCTGAGGGGGGGTCCTGGAGACCCGTTCCTGAATCATCCCCAACCCCTTTCAGTGTGTGACAGGAGTGCTGTTCATCCAGGGCAGGCATCGATGCTGGGAGGAACAACCTTCCATCCCCACCCCTCTTTTTTCTCCCACCCTTCCCGTTTGCTAGCGGCTGTGGGGTTGTTCCCCCTCCCTCAGCTGTCTGCACCAGGGCAGAATTGGTCCCTTCAGTGGACAGGGTTGGATCCCTGCTCCCCACATGGGCTGCAGTGTCCAGACAGCTGGGAGCATGCCTGCATACCGTTGGGGCATGCCCATGGGGTCAGCACATCCCAGCACTCTTCCTCCTCATCCTCTTCCCCATCCTTGCCCCATGCCTCAGTCCAAGCCTCAGGCACATGCCAGCAGGGGACAGGGAGGGGGACAAGGCCTCTGAGATGGCTGGGAACCTACCAACACCTGCCCGCAGCCCCCTTGCCATTCTCCTCACGTCCCCATCCCCTGAAAGGATTGATGCATCTGCCTTTGAGCTGTTGTGAAATGCAGAGGCTGAAGAATAGCTCCACAGGCAGCCCCGGGAGGAGGGGGGGGGGAAGGAGGGGAAGGTGCCTTCAGGAGCAGACGGCTCAGTGGATGGCTGCAGTGGCCAGCCTTGCATCTCAATGAGGATAAAGGCCTGACAGGCAGAGTAATGGGGTGGTGGGGACAGCAAGGGACAGACAGAAGCATCCTCCCTGTAGCCCATCTCCCTAAAGCAGGCAATAATCCCGACCTGGGGAAAGGCTGAGTCAGACGCTGAATCCCATCCATCCAGACTGGGCTGAGAATACAAAACCTTCCTGGGTCATTTTTTTCCTGTGGTTAATCGAGGATGAGGGGGGGAACTTCAGCTTGGCAGCTGCTCTCAGGAGGCAGGGAGCGGGCGCCACAGGCATCGTCAAGGCAATTTTGAAAAGGCAACAACCGCCGGTGCAAAAATAGCCTGCTCGGATGTGGCACTCGCCTGGAAGGGAATGCAGATGGGGGAAGAGGAGATGGAGGAGGGATCTTGGCTCCTTCCCTGTGGCCTGAGTATTATTCATGAACAGGATGCAAGGGGAGATGGATGACTCTGACTGAGACCTGGTTATGGCCAGCTACTGAAAGGGGAAGATTTTGTATCCTCTCCTTATTCCCCTTGTCTCTTGCCAGTCTCTACCTCCCACCCATGGCTCTGGCATGA
Organism: Pterocles gutturalis; assembly: GCF_000699245.1. Lineage (NCBI taxonomy): Eukaryota > Metazoa > Chordata > Aves > Pterocliformes > Pteroclidae > Pterocles > Pterocles gutturalis. The sequence goes on along the minus strand of NW_010140374.1, from coordinate 84,875 downwards.
CCTGGGTTGTGGTTTCAGATGGGGGCAGGGGACACTGCTACAAGGTCTGTGGTGGCAGCAGTGGCTGTGGGTTTATTCTGTGCTTGTGTAAAGAGCAGTGCAAGCTTGGGGTGGGAGATGATAGGTGGCAGTAACCACATAGGAGTAAGGACATAACCTTCCTCTGTGTCTTAGAGAGATCTGGACTAGTGGGACAGGCTTATGCCAGTGGAGTCTGGATGGACTGCCACTGCACAGGCACCAGCAGCTCACAGCGTGGACACCAAAGATGGCAAGGTCAGGCCCAAGGGTGTGGACTGACACCGGGAGTTGGCACACAGGAACAGTGTACCATGCCACCCCTCTGCAGCAGGATCTTGCTCCTTTGAGAGAGGACATCTGGTTTTCCTCATCTGCCTACTTAGGTCCCTTTGTATGCAGGCTACCTTGGCTAAAAGGGCTGGAGACTGTACAAGGGAAGAAGAAGCAACAGTTGTTAATAGCCTAGTGTCTCCAAAACAAAACCCTTCCCTGGGGCTGCCTGTCTCTTACCCAAATGGCTTCTTGCTCTTGTGGCTCCCAGGCACTGCACAAGCTTGTGCAAGGTCACCGTTTTGTCCACCCCTCTGTCTCGCTCTCACGCTCCCATTTCTCTTTCGGCCAATGTCATGGGCCTTTACACTATCAAATCACCTACAGACACCGGGTTCTCCCATGTTCAATGAGATTCCCCTGTCACTATTATGCACAGCAGCTACATCCTCCTTTCCTTCCTTCTTTCCTCCTTGCCTTCCTCCCCAGCACCATCACCCTGTCCCTTTTGACACCTCTTTTTGTATGGTCACAACATTGAGGCAAGCTCAGGAGCTGAGCGTGACACAAGGCCTTAGTGCTGCCGCGGTTAGGAATAAATGGTCTATGAGAGGGAAGGACGCGGGTCCCCAGAAGATGTGAAGCGTCTGAGCCCAAGGTTCAGGCTGTCTGACTGCTTTACTGTTAGCCCCACCGACTGCAGTGACCGCCTTGGAAAAAGGTCCTTTTGTCAAAGTTAATTGTGAACAATTGCTCAGAAGAGCAGGAGAAGCTGCAGTTCTGCGGCGTGACGTCTCCCAGGCTGCTGCTGCTTTATGCCCTTGGCCTGTTGGTGCTGGATGAGGTTTGTTGTGGGGGAGGAGGAGGTTGTTCTGCAGTCAAAGACATGATGGAAACTGCTGCATTCCTTTTTGACATGAAGTTTTAGAGGGGAAGAGGGAAGGCAGCTGTGCTGTGTTCCTGGTGAACATCTTGAGACCTCATTTCCAGAGGTACCTTCCCTGGAGCAGAAGTGGAGCTTCCCATCAGTACAGTGATGGTGCTCTTCCCTGCGGGAAGACAGGCTCTGAGGTGGCCTTGCTGCATGTGAGGGGAGGAAGAAGAGCAGATTTGTGGGGGGAAAGTCACAGAGTGACGTAAATCTGAGTGTGGAGACTGTTGGCGACAAAGAGAAATAAGTTCATGCTCCTTCTCTCTTTCCAGGAGAGATACTTCCCATTGTCCTGCCTGTAGAGGAGAGGGCTACCCCTGCTGCCTGGGAACACGACAGGTCTCACCCAGCTCTGGACCAATTCCCAGCATGCCCAGGCAGACATTTCCACCACCCAGCCTCCTCCACCAGCAGTTTTCTCAAGGAGCTTGTGAAAGGGAGAACGCCGGTCTGAGCACTGCTGGAAAGAGTCCGTGGGGTTTTCCCTGTCCCAGCTGCATCCTGCTCCCTAAAATTTAAAATGGTTAGCACTAACTCAGTCATCCAAGGGTGTTGCTGAGATGATGCTTTGTTGGAGGTGAAGGTGCTATTTTGGTGCATGGTACAGAGGGCAATTGCATGCCAGGGCTGCAAACTGTGGGCAGTAAGTGTGTCACCAGCCTTAGAGGCTCACCAGTGACCTGTCTTGTCTTCTCCAGCCGTTACTTTTCCTTCCACCCCAGTCTATCTGGTTGCAAAATGAAAGCTGAAATGTAGCTAAGGGAAGACACACAAAGATCTGCCAGACAGAAAGTCCATCCTGTCTCCCACAAAGCTTTCCCATCTGCTCTTTTAAAATGTCCCTCAATGTGTGTATTTTGGAGGTGAAAAAGAGCCTGGGCTGCCTCATTTCAGGCCTGTCCTTGGGTCTACAGGGTGTTGAATTGCAGACTGGTGACTCTGGGAACATGTGCTGCACAGACAAATGTGAAAAAAATGGAATGCCTTTAGAGAGGCTGCTTGCTTGAGAGACACCGTTAGCTTTGAGCTGTCTACTTGTCCCCAGGAGTGGGTGGAACAAGGTGAGAAAATATGTGGGGAAATAAAAAAGCCAAGGAAAGGGAAAGGCTGGTTTTAGAAGGCAAGTGAGTATCTTGGGCTGGGAAATCGAGACTGGTTTTGGGAGCTTGGCATAGAATTTTAAGTAGCACAGTGGATACAATCAAAACCAAGAGAAAATAACAAGGTACTGGAAAAGTACCTTACAAATAACAGGAAAAGTTAGCTAGAACGCTGGGCACATACTGGTTTAAAAAGGAGACAGAAACCCATAAAAGCAAGGGACCATTTATCCAAGCAGAAAACAAAATTGCCAGGGTTTGTGCTCTTTTGTGATTTTTTTTTCTATTAAAAAAAAGCAACTAAAAGAAGGCTTGAAAAAGTTATGTTTTTTCAAGGCAACAGACAGAAGTATACTACATGAGCTGGTTCCTTTCATGTGAAAGGCTCTTATTTCCCAGAACTCAAATGGATGAGTTTCCCTGAGCTCAGGATATGGGTTGAAGAATGCAGACCTGGGTCACCATTCATGTGCCAGTCTGCATGGAGAGAGTATTTTGTTCAGCAATGTCATCTTAAGAAGTTTTTTTAAATCTTTCTCATTTTTCCTCCCTCAGGGAGTGTCTGCAACCATTGCCCAACCGTGACTCCCAACGGTTAATGGAAAGACAATGCAAATAGCTGAAATTTTGGAAGATCATAAGTCCATTTTTGCTTCCTGACCTGGCCAGAAATCAGCTGACCCACTAAAGCCATGGCTCGCATCCCGTTTTTCCTAACAGCTCTAGATGTGTTCTCTCATTGTAAGGCAATGGTGAGGATAAGCAAGCTGAATAAGTAGGATCCTGGCTGTGATATCATGATGTAGTGGCTCCTCTGATAGCTGGAAGGCTATGGGCATCAAAAGCTTTCCCCTGCTATGAGACTCAGCAGGTACAGGCATGCTTTGACACAACCCAAAAGGCTTATTCTCCATCCAGATGCAACAGCTTTCTGAAGGATGGTAGGTTCGTGGAGCCTTAGCATAACAGTGCTATCTCCAAATAAATATCAAAAACAGAGAAAGAGAAAATTCCCCTCTTGGCACTGTTTTCCAGGAGTGAACAAACTTGTTTAACTTGAAGATGCCTTCCACAGCCCCACTTCGAGGTGTCTCTTAACATCAGTATGCATTTAATATTTCTCTAAGTATCTGCTAAGTCCTAAAAATTTTTTTCCCTTCGCTGCTCTCACTGCAATCACAGGTATTGTGTCTCAAGCCTGGAAAAGGTAGGTGTTTTCAAAACATCCATTCTGGCTGGCAGTGTCAGAAATGACACAGGCAGAGACGTCAGCTGCTGCTCCAAGAGGAGAATTCCATCTCTCCTGTGTCTCTTATTCCCTTCCAGTATAGTACTGAGTCATGAAATGGCTCCCTGAGAGAAGTGACAGGAGTCCCATTGCTTGCGGCTTTGAAAAAACTGAAGCAAGGAAAGGGATAAGAGACCAAAGAGAAAGGACATAATCCTACAGCTTTCTGCAGGGGCTGAGCTAAGTGAGCTAGGAGGTTGGTTTCATCTCGATGGCTTGAGTGATTCACAGACCCAATCTGACAGGTCTTTTCAGACTAAAGGACTGACCATTGGTTCCTCCTTCCTTTTGCTAGCCCCACAATTTTAGCATCTCTCCAAGGGAAAAGGAGCTACAACAAATCTAAGCAGCGCTTCCTCACACTGTCGGGAGTCCTCTACGGGAACTGATCTCCCGCCCAGCACAAGCGACTGATCCTACAGCTGAAAACTTGAGCAGTTGTTCTGAGGGGGTGTTTAACTGCTGAACTACTGGCTTCTTAGGACAAGGTCCCAGCAGGGAAGGACTGAAATACCTCTAAAGAAAATCATAGCTCTGGGAGGTCTGAATGTCTTCATGCATGCTTTCTCTCACTCTCTGCTGGCTTCCAACCTCCCCAGTCTTTACTGCTTGATACTTAGATGGATGAGTTTCTCCATTCACTCCCTTTTCAGAGCGCAGAGAGCTGGTGAAGATGTTTGATTTCAGTGTGGTAGGTGAGATAAGATTTCTCCCCCCTGCCCTCTTCTTTTTCTCCCTGCGCAGCTCCTGTCCTTGCAGTTCTCAGGACTTGACTAGCAGAGTTTTCAAATGAAGCGAAAGTCTTAATGTGAGGTGAATCCTAAGACCACAAACAGTTTGGACTTCAAACAGTGAGAAAATTGGTGCCGAATGATTCCGCACACAAAGCAGAAAACTTTCATTTCCTGCAGGCAAGATGGAATTGACTGTTATATTAAGACTTCAGAAGGAGCACTGCCCCGGAGTAATTTCACTGCTGTCAGGCAGTGTTGACATCTAGATTAACCTCTGTGCAGTGAATTTTACAGCAAAGCTCATTGTAATGCATGTGGGGTATCTCCTGTAAATCCCAGCTGAAGCCCATAGTGTCCCACCCTTCTGCACAGGAGAAAGGGTCGGGGAGCAGCCGCTATCTTTTTTGACCCCAGCAGAGCGTGACTCTAACCTCATCCAGGCCAGTTCTGCTGAAACCGATTTTCTACTGTGCTAAAGTGACAGTAGCTCCAGCCTGGGTTTTTTTTTTTTTGTTTGTTTGTTTTTTTTTTTTAACTCCCCAAAGAGGTTTACTTCACAAGACTGACATTTTTTTACCGGTGAAAAACAGCTCCCTTCATGTATCCACCCAGCAACACAATCCTAATTAAAAGGCACTAGTTAACCAGTGGCAGTTAGCTGCTTGCACTGATTAACTCCAACATATACAATCCCCACACACGATGCTCTGATCAAATGTGATCCAGAACTAAATGGCAGACAAAAACCCAGCTGATGTGAGACGATGGCATCCAATCCTACCCACCAGCCCACAGGCACACTATGAACTCTGTCTACGAAACCAAAACTACGTGAATTAAAGAAGTTCACACAGTTTACTCAGTGCAAGTCAGAGGACATTGCAAAAGAAGTCTCTTGACTCCTGAACTCAATGCTCCCACTGTAAGGTCGGAAGAATAGGCCAGACCCCAAGCCCTTTAGTCTTTAGCTGTAAGAGTAGATCAAGCAGCAAGTGTTTCCAAGCAGGAGCACAGCAGCTTCTTCACTGCTGTGTGGGTAGAGACAATCCTGTCTGGGGTTCTAAAGATGCATCTCTGAGATCTACTTCTTTGTAAAAAAACCACTAGCATCTAAAAAAAACTGGAAGAAGAAAGGAAGTTTTTTTGTTGTTGTGTGCTTTTTCCTCACCTTCTTATTCATACACTTATTTTCATACTCAGACATTGCTCTGCAGTCATCTGCAGGAGGTTATAGGCAAGAGACAAGCTATCAGGTGTTGAACAGATTAGCCACTAACCCTAAGAGCAAAATCTCAACAGTGCTTCTAGAAATCTCTTCCAAGGCTCACCCATGCTCTCACCAACAGCTCTTTGTAGAAGGTTTACTGTTATATTTGTCAAAGACTTTGGACAGCCTATGAAAAGGGGACATGCCCATAGTTCCCCCCCATCTTCAGATAGATTTGTGCATCCCTGGCATTTCTGTAACCAGTCCCATCAGGAAGATTGCTTCAAACTAACATTTACTATCCCCAATCAGAATACAGCTATAAAGGCTACCCAAGGTTATAGAGAAGGTCAGATTGTTGCTTTGGTCTGGAATTTGCTTTGGAAAGAATTTGATGGACCAATTTAACCACCACAGCACATCAAAACCTGGTGGCTTCATTTAAAAAGTAATCAGTATTGTATTTCGCTTTAGACATCCGTGCATTAGTGTTCTGCAAATATGATTTCCTCTTTGTTTGCATTATTGATGCCATAAAATGTCAGACACATTAAAGAAAAAAAAAAAAAAAAAAAAAAAGGCCAACCTTTGGGGTTTGGAATGATTCTGGCTGAATTGCAGTTGGGTTACTTTTTATTTCCCATGGTAGCGATGCAGTGTTACTCATTCTGCTATTGCTTTACAAAGAGTTCTCTGTAAGTGTATTTATTCAGCCAACCGTATTTCAGGAAACACATAACCTTGATATTTTTAGCTGTATGTGGCAGTGTGTATATGTGTGTTGCAGCGGGCAAGGGAGGCGGAGCTTTTTCTAAGAGCCCTCCTCCTAAGAGTCTGGTAGTATGTTGACTTTGTGCAATGCTGTGTGACACTCTTCTGCTCAGGTGGCTGGTTTGATTTAATCTCAAGAACTGACTTTTGTGATCAGGATTTGAGGTCTTCTGGTTTTGCACTGCCCAGAATCTGTCATCTGCTTTCACCATTCAGCAGCCATCTGCTATCCACAATAGTTTCTAAAGGTCTATGCAATAGAGATTATACAACACTTGAGTCTCAGGCATTTTATAGAGGAGTTTCAGCTTGTTCTGGTCCTGGACCAATTGTGAGTGGGCTGATTCAGCTTGGTTTGTATACTCCTCCCCACCGGAGGCTCACTGACTGCTGTTTCCAAGGCAAATACTACTAGCTGCCCAGTGCTTTTTCTCCCAGACCATTAAAGAGCACTGGCCTTGGCAGCTGCTTTCTGTGTCACCTCTCAATAATGAAGGCTGATCCATTGCTCGGTTTTCCTGTGAAACTTTTGGAAGAATATTGCCCCTCTTAAAATCTTAAGGTCTAAAAAATTCTCTTCCCAAGTCTTCTGTCTTCTCCAAAGTGAAAGTGAAAAAATAGGGTGGAATTATCTCCCTTATGTAGGGATTTTTATCAGTAGTAAGATTTATTTTCAGCCTTTCTTTCCCATGACAACAGGACTTGGGAGCAGGGGAAGAGAGATGCAGTCAAGCAGTCTAAGAAAGGGACTCAACCAGGACCTAGACTGTAAGGTCACCTGTTCACCTGCTAGGCCCTTCCCAGCTTCATACATCAAGAAACTGCCAGCTTTTCATGAGCAGCTTCCTGCCCAGCTCTCTTGTTCCTACTTCAGTTCTGAGGAATGACCTTCAGATGATCTTCAGATCTCCTTATCTTCACAGTTCCATCTCAGGGGTATCCAAACAGCCCAAAGAAGAGATGGCAGGGGCTGAATTGGTGTGTAATTCAGTGTCTTTCTCCCCCTTTTTCATCAGGGGCAAAAATAGTGAAAGAAACAGAAAAGTTATTTTCCCCAACAAGAGTGATCCAGTTTCTTTTTAAACTCAGATATTTGAGATGCCATGCAGCAGTACCTATAAATATGCCTTGAAATGTTGAATGAGCACAAGGAGTCTATTTGATTTTGTTTTTATGCCTGTAATTTCTCTCACTGAGAATTCAGCTGTTACTCAGCTCCCAGCAGGTTGTTCTGATTGCTGGAGAGATGGTTGGGATTGATTCTGCCCAGGATCTGTTTGAGTCTAGCCTCATTGGTATGTAGCTAGATTGAGATAATAGAAGTAATCATCAAGGGACTGAATTGTTGTTCCTGTGTAACTAAAGCTTCTTGTGCAACACCAGGCTAAACCTTGAAGGAGTTGAAGACCCACAACTTTGAAGTCAGTAAAAGCTGTGGATACTGAGAGGCGCTGAAGATCACTATGATGTTAGGAAGCGAATGACAGGAGAAAGGAAGAGAAACACTACAAGAAAAAAACAAGTATTATATCAGCAAAGACGTTGGTTGGTTTATAATACAAGAAAATACAATGCTATACATAAGAAAAGACTTAGACTATTCACCTTGGCAACAAAGAACACTGGCCATCAGGATAGGAGCAGCTCTCTATCCTACAAACCTCCTTTCACTTTTAATTTCCTTTTTCTCCTTCTTCTGCTAATACAGAAGAAATCCTGGCTTATGGCTTTCTTGAAAACTGAAATTAAGGTAAGTAGCAGATTTGGGAGAGGAAGAGAGACCAAATCCTGCTAGATGATGTAACAGCTGTAGTAGCCCAGCACCTTTTCAATAGCAAGTGCCTGGTGTGCCCCTTCTTTGTTTTTTTTTTTTAACAGCTGTAGTAGCCCAGCACCTTTTCAATCGCAAGTGCCTGGTGTGCCCCTTCTTTTTTTTTTTTCTTTAACATAACCTCTATTTGGTCCAAGTAGTGTTCACAATGAGGATAAACCAGTTCAGTCCCCAAGAATAACAACACACCCCCCCCGCGCCGTGATCTGGAGATTTTAGCGGACCGAGGAGGGTCTGGAGGCGCGTCCCTGCAGTTCAGCACCGCGGACAGCGGCACCGCCCGGGCCGCCGGCTCCCCGCGCTTCTGCCAGCTCCCGGGGAACTCCGCTTCTGGAGGGCGAACTCCGCTTCTGATGGAACAGGGGACCTCATGTCCACACCGGTCAGGGCACGGCTGACTCGCCCTTCATTCTTTTCTCCCATCCTTTTTTCTAGTGTGAAATCGTTAGCTGGTATCTTGTTTTCAAGTGATGGAAGCAGGATAGTTTAAAATGCAAAACAATCAGTCCAATGGGAGAGAGAACCATTTCCCTTCAAATTTAACTCTCTGCCTCACTTCGTCCTGCACTGGTGTTCCACCTATGAAGGCTCCATCTCTAATTTGGACTGTAAAAAGTTCCTATATTCTCATCTATTGGGACAGTTTGACAAATGGAGAGATACTATACTGCTAGCCCTTTAGAAACAGAGTATTTTATTGGCAGCATCATGTGATTCAGTTCTGGCCATCAACTACATTTACTGTTGGTAAAGGGTAAATGGACAAATCTTTTGGAAGTTTCAAAGTAAGGGTCATATAAATGACGCTGTGGCCCCTGAAAGTTATTTTGACATCACTCCATGAAAAAAGCCATGTTACTGTGCAGAGGAGGGTTGTCAGAAGAGTCAGCCAAAGATGAAGAGCCATGCAAGGAAGAGCAGACTTCAACAGGCAAGGCTCCAAATGGAGAAGCAGTCATATCTCACATACAAAAAAGGCAGGTACTTCAATATCCAGCTTGCTCAGCCTGCATACTTGTGATTTCATCCCACTTGCCTTCCTGGATCACACTAAGGAAGATATACCCTCAAATTATGGTTGAACTCTCCTGAACCTCATCATCATGGTGAGAAGATATTGGGCAGGAACATGCAGGTCCTTTCCACCCCTGAAAAATTTAGTGTGAGAAAGAAAAACCAGAAGAGTGGGGCTATTCCTTACCACCCAACACATGCTGCTTCCTAGAAGTTTCCCCTGTATCCCATCTACCATGCACTCCCCAGCAGTTACTACAATGGGACATCTGGATGCACACTCAGAGACAATGAGGACTGGGAAGTGGCTGAGACACACCTCAAAATTTGTAAGTAATAATACTGAAAATGAGGAATTGAGGCCAGACTTCTGATGCTTAGGGCCACCTGGAAGTCAGAAAGGATGAGCTTGTAGGGAATGGCAAAGACGATTTAATAAGGACCTCAGAGAAAAAATGGTGCTAAGGGAAGAGAGCCAGGAAACCTACTGGGCCACAGGGAGAGGAAGGAAATGGGCAAGAACTTAATTCCCACTGAGGGATCAGCAATCGTGAGGGCAGTGAAAGTCAGATGAGAGCTGTGGTGAAGCATAAGAGAGCTCTGGTAAGGGAAAAACTGTGGGTATGAGGAGGCAGTGACTACAAAATGGTGTGCGCTCATCTAAATGAGTCTTGAAGGTTTTTCTAAACCTTCAGTCTTGCTGGCCTTTTCCCAGGCCCACCTTCTCTGCTTCAGACCCTTACATAACTTTCATTGCGTTTATTCTGCTCTCTGATGGCTCTAGCAGGCTAGATTGTTTTAGCTCCCTTCACTCCCCCTGCACAGCCCCCACACCCAACTAATTCCCTGTGTGAAGGAGAGCTGCCCATTTTCTCTTTTTTTTTTTTTTTTCCTCTCCAGGAGTGTCCTTTAAATTTTCAGCTAAACTGGGAGGCAATTTCTTGCATGAGAGCTTTGCATAGATAGGCTTAAAGCAGAATAAAAAAACCCCAACACTAAATTATCTTCCCCTCCCCCACCTTGTCTTAACGAAGTGCTATTTTACATAAGTTATTTCAATAGAAATTAAGGATTTTTGTGCAGGCAAATCATTGACATTGATTTAGCTTTTAGTGAGTGTTACATACAGCTTCCTCTGTCTCTTCTGAGTCAGGCAAGGAGGCAATGTTTCCCCAGGTAAAGGTTGAGGATATACAACCTTCTTGGGTGAAGGCTGTCTTGGGGCCTTCAGGCTGTGTTTGTGATGGTGTTTAGGGGCTGCATTGTGCACTTGCCTCCAGTAATTTCTGTGACAAGACATCTCTGTTGAAGTAGTATTGTCCAGCAGTGGTTTGTGTGGCAGTGCGATGGCCTAGGCAGAGAAGCCACTGTGGTTTCCTATGCTGGCACTCCTGCTCCAAGAAATACCCAGCCTCCAGAACACTGCAAGGGTAGACTTAACTTCCAGGAAACTACAACTCCCAGATGAACTGCTCTTCAACCATGCATGTAGGCTTGGTCTCAGAAGATGCTGCTCCGCTGCTCACTGTGGCAGGTGAGGTGGTACTGAGAGGAGAATTGGGCTACATCTCAGAGGAAAGACATTTTGATGGCATTTTTATTGTTACTATTATTTAAACCAGCTTATTTTAATCTCAGTTAATGTCACTGAAAGTCTGCACAAGCAGAAAATAAATCCTCTGGTGCAGTTTGCTGAATTGATTTTTTTTTGGCAGACTTTTTTACCCCATGCACCAATCCACATTTGCTTAGTTTGGGGCTTATTTTGCATCTTTTGAATCCTATTTGCCATTTTGCAGCTGAATTGCTGGTTCTCAACCTTTTCCATCCTGTAGTGTCCCATTCTCCAAAATCAAAACTCACCATTTTCCCCTGCTGGGAACAATCCAGGTTACCCTTCAAGGAAGCACTTAGCAAGAGTACGGTGGTTGTGATTTCTGTCTGCCCATCCCACCTCCACTGGCTCCAGCTCAGAGGATGAGGTACCCTGATCTGGGTATTGGCCAAGGGAGGGTCCCTGTCCCTCCACTACCTGCCACATCATGTGCATCAAGCACACTGCAACCCTGGAAGGGGATGACTGATACAGTGTTAGTCAGACTAACAAGAAGATTTTTTTAAATTATGGATCTGCAGTGAGGTCAAGGGACCTTTTAAAGTGCTGAGGTATTTACCCTCCCCAGACCTTCCCTTCCTTCCTGCCCCTCTTTGCCCCTTCCTCTCTCCCCAGCCTTGAAATGAAACAGAAAATTATTTTTTTAAAACTGTGTCTATAATTTATGTTTGGTATAGAGGATGATTTAATGGCATCACCAAAGGTCATTTTTTTTCATCTCCGTGTTACTGCCCCAGCCCCAGAGGCTGCACATCTCCTCTTCCCCATAACTCCACTGCCCTCCTTTTCATCCACCTCACACATCCCTCTGTCACGACCCCACCGCAGCGTAACACACACCAGAAACCTGCTTCAGGTTCAGCCAACGACCGTTGGAGAACAGAGATTTCAAACTGAAACCTCCACTCCAGACCACCACAAACTAGAACCATTTCCACCTTGAAAACAGTCAGTTGCTGCAAATGAAAGGCAGCCTCATTTCTTGAGCTACGTAAGGTTTTTTTTAAAGCCTTTTATACCTATTTACGTGTGCGCGTGCGTGCACCATGTGTACACAGTGGTATCTGCGTGCACAGATGCGTACAAATTTCTCTCTCAAATATAAATATATTGTATGTTAGAGCTGTAAATATTCCTTGGTCATGTGTCTATGTCTTCTTCAAAGTATCATATCCTCAGTGTTATGTTAACAACTCCATTTATTGATTGATGAAACTGTGTGTAGACCTGTACCCTCCTGACATAGTTTATGTAGCTCTCTCTTCTCAAATAAAGTACAAAACTACCACTAGCAGATCCTCCTCTCCTTTTTGTCCCATGCTGAACATTCAGCTTTAATTCATAAAAGTCTATGCTGAAAATTAATGCAATTTCTAGCTATCTCAATGATGCAGGAACTTCCAGATGATGCTTTAGGACTTGTGTACTGCTTGTCAGGTTGTTAATGAAAGGTAACAATCTGTAGGTAAACTGTTGTCCCAATTGCAGTAAATTAAGGTCTCACTATTGACCTGAGTCATTCTTCCCACTTACCCCAGGTGCAGCCTACACCAACCATAGTTCACTGGTAGAGACAACAGCAGTCCCTGCTGCTCCTCCCCTCTGTCAGTGGGGCTCCACATCATTACGTCAAGCAACGCCCCCACGGAGCAGAAAGCTCTCTTTGACTTAAAAGGATCCAGTCACTTCCCTGTCGTGTTGTTGGTTTATTACCCGGATTGCTCAGCACCTGAACTCAACACTCCTGAGTAAATCTTAGGGCTGGGAACAAGACTCAGGATTATGGCAAAATCCACTGCTGTCACTCGCTTCCCCTTGACTCTTTACACAGGCTTCATGCTGAAATGACAGGGACCAGAGGATGTTTACCATTGCAAGTTGAAAAAAAACCCTTTGAACAGATACACTTACTGGGCAGAACTGTAAAGGTGATTTGTGAAGTAACACTTAATTTACTGCAACTGACACCAGACTCTAGCTGCCAGGAATTTGACTGACAGTTTCTATTTTTTTTATATCCTGCTATACAATATCTGCCTTAATGTTGTAAATTTTTCTGATTGGAATTTCACAGTGTCTGCCTGGATATTTATTGATCATAAAATAATCTGCACAATACGTTAAAGTCAAGACAGGGAGAACAGATGCCAGAGAAATCACTTGACAGGATCTGGGTACCAGTGCCCAGGTAACAGAAGATGCTCAGATGCTATTTTTACAGCCTTATGTATGACTGAAAGCCAAACTTTTGAACTGCTTTTCTGCTGTTTCCCGAAAGCCTCTTCTGAAATGCTTCCAAGAGCCTGGTGTTGAGTTCCTACCAGCAACTCCATATGGACCCTGCAACATGCCTCATTTGCAGCTCCTCACCATTGAGAAATCCCACCTTTACAATGAAATCTGGTGTTTTCACAACTGTTCACTAAGACAGCCCACAAGGGAAATGTTTGGCTCTTTCTGCGTCAGTAAGACCACTTTTTTTTTTTCGTTATTGTTTTTGGCAAGCAAAGACAGAAGCATAAAATTTCTGCACAAAGGGGAAAAATTGTGAAACTTGGTCCCAGCTGGGAGTTCCCATATTGCCCAGTGAACAGAGTTTCTTATTTCATTCACAGCTTCAACTATGCAGCTTTCCAATATCTCCAATAGATTTTACCTCCTGAGCTTGGACTTTTTGTTTGTTCTGGTTGGTTGGTTTGTTGGGGTTTTTTGCTAAGGGAGACCTTTGTTCCCCTGGGCAAATTAGAGGTGTACGCTCCAGGGGTTGCACACACAAACATACCTTGGTCATTGCCAAACCTCCCCTTTCCCCAAGAAGTCTACACATCCCACCCCCATTCCAGCAGACACCCACCTTCCCACCAACAGCTTCCCAGTGTGACACTCCTCCCAACCCAGTGCACACACACACCCCACTACTCCAACCCACCACTCTTCTGCCTGCTCCTGCTCTTGTTCAACAGGAGCCTGCTCTTCTGCCTGCAAATGCAGCACTAGCCACTCATTACTGCCTCTTCTGATCCCCAAATCCAGGCTGCACCCTCACCCCTCATCAAACATGGTTCCCTTTCCTTTCTCTACATCAGAATAATAAGCCAGAAGCTGATGATTTGCATTTTAGCCACATTAGCTCTGGCCAGGCAGTCTGATGGGCAGGGTTCCCTTTTATTACTGTTTTAACACATTTATGTGATAGAGACCTTTGGAGAATCATTAAAAATACAGTAGAGAAGAAAAAAAAACCCCTCACAATTTGACCAAGTTCCCTAAGAGTTGCCTTGTTCTGCCCCCTCCCAGTACTTGTTGCAATTTGTCTTTGCCTATCCAAGACAAGGTGATTACACAAGCATGCAGCAGCCAGTAGAGCATCTAATGGGCTGGGAATAAAAACATATCAAAATAAAGAGAAGCCAAGGCTGCTTACGCCGGGGCTGTCAGTCTACAGGCACGTGCCCTGGACCAGACAGCATCCCTTGTGGGTTGTGGGTGAAGGAAGGACTGGATCCGCTCAGGGCTCCCTGTATTTCATTCCTGCCACAGCCACCCTGTGTGCTCAGGAGCACACAGTAACCTTTTCAAGCTCCATAAAACCCTTCACAGATTACCCTTTAGAAAGTAGAAAAGGCAAAGCAGACCCCCACATCCCCTCTGGGTGGAGGGAAGGGAGAGGTCCTGGCCTTCCTCCAGGTCACAGAAAGAGCCAGACGAAAGGTTAATGGCACAATATAATCACAAGGTAAAAGCACGGGGTGGGAGCTGGGGAAATTATTTCTTGTTAAATTGTGGCTTCTGTTATTCCCAGAGAAAAGCAGCAGGTATTTAGTAGCTTCTCATTAGCCAGCATGATTTCCATTAGGCTGTCTATTAACATTTTGTGGCCATAATAAACACCTACATAATTAACGCAAAAAAAGGAGCCCTCTTTAGGCTAACAGAAGTGGCCAGGGCAAGCCGGCAATAGCACAGGCAGGCCGGTTCCTGCCTGGAGATTTCTGCCTGCAAATAAATTGCTCCTTCCATCCTCCTGGGACAAATTACATTGCAAAGAATTCAACTTTAGTCTTTCTGTCCTCCTGGCTAAGTCTAGGATAACATCCACCTTTACTTTGCAGTTGGGAGAAAAATGTTACAGAGCAGAGTAGAAATTGTCTCTGCAAGTCCCCCAGGGGAGATCCAGGACCCCCCCACTATTCCATAGCCCTCTGCCGTAGCTGGGGAGCCTTTTCCTGCTAAAAACTGATGGGACAAGAAATCCCTTGGCAACACATGCATGATCCCAGCTGGTAGACAAGCCCCAGGAGTGCACACAAAGTCCCCATGGAAAGATGGGGCTTATTATAACTTGGGCCTGTTTATAGCCATGAAGTAACCCAGCACTTCAAGTCCCCGGAGAACCAATGAATGATGGGGAAAACAGATACAGAGGTAAAACAAGACCTTTCCAGTACTTCAGCCACTAGCTTTCCATGCCTTCTGCATCCTGCTAAGGGATTCAACAGCATTTCATAGAATCACAGCATGGTTTGGGTTGGAAGGGACCTTAAAGATCATCAAGTTCCAACCCCCCTGCCATGGGCAGGGACACCCTCCACTAGCCCAGGTTGCTCAAAGCCTCATCCAGCCTGGCCTTGACCACCTCCAGGGGTGGAGCATCCGTGTTTCCGAGTATGATACTCACAGGGAAAGCTTACAGGTGTCTGTGTCTCCTCCACAGCCCCAGCCCTCCTCCCTGCCAATTGCCAAAGGCACTGCCACTAAGCCTGTGCACAGGAGACTGAGGACATGTCACTTTGACAGGGCTGCCTGTCCCCCCACTCTCATTTCAGACTCCTGCTGCTAAGAATGTGCGTGCCCTTTATCATGGCTTTGAAATAGATAGAGACACTTTGGAATTCAATTAGTCAAACAGTTGCCACAGCAACAAAAACATATAAACTTAAATGATTTATACTCACAGACACCACTTCAAATAGGAATAAATTTAATACAGCAGCTGGGAATGAAATGCATTGTACAATAAGAAAATTGTATTTTTTCTCTCCCTGATGATAGGCCTCAAGGTCTTAATGCAATATAGATGAAAAAAGATATTTGGGCAGAAGGAAGCGGAATACATTGTGCTGTATGTACAATGCCTGCTTGGAGAGTACAACACATAATGAGCACGTACCTCTAATCACAGAGCTGCAATTCTGTTTGCACACAGCCACAGATCAAAGATTGCGGCTAGCAAATTGACTGCTTGGTTTCACTTTCTTTCTTCAGCTCTCCTCCATCTCATGAAACCTTTCCTGTCACCCCCCACTCAGGAGAAAAACAAATTTGCCCTTATTCCAGCAGTTTCTCCATCCACTACAGAGCCGGGTCTCAGCCTAGTAATGTGAGATTATTTTTTTTTCCTAGCAGAAATGCTTTGATTCAAACATAGTTCTAGGACTTGAAGTAGAAATGAATTCAAAGAAATGCACAGGAAAATTTTTCCTCTGAAGGAAAATTGCAAAAGCTTACAAGGAGATCTAGAATAGCCTATCAAAGTGACAATCATCCATAGCGTTTTTGCCCGTGAAAGGCTGAACATGTGGTGAATGCCAGCCTCTCTACAGCTCTCCTATGACTCCGAGATTCCCTGGAGAGAACTACAGGTACATGGGCTGTGAGACTGCACAGAAAATAACGCATGTACAGACCGCTGGCGTTAGCACATCTTCAGTGCATCCTCAGTCCAGTACATACAAGTATATCCTTTCCAACCAGAAAAGGTTTCCTGGATGAAAAAGAGATGCAGGGACATACAGGAGTCTTATGGTTAGTTTCCAGTAAAGAGGAATTGACCAGAAGTTGTGCAGAAACTACCTCCTTCCTCTCCAAAGGCACAGCAGCTGGTTTAACCCAGAATTGTGGAAGGTTGAGTGCTTGCAGCTCATCTGCCTCTTTATTGCAGTGCCAGTCAGCTGCTGTCAGAGCTTGGCAGTGCCTGGACCAGAAACACCCAAAGCAGTGCCTAGACTGCAAAAGAAAGTGGAGATCCAACCACTGGCTCTTAATTTTCCACTAAGTGGAAGCTAGCCTGTCATCCTAGGAGGCATTTTGGAAGTCATCGCCTGCACCCACAAAGCCCGACCAACACAGGCATCAGCTGCTATCAAAGGGAGCTGAGATTGCTAATGCCTTTGCAGGGCCAACACAATGTTATGAGCAATCGTGTGAGATCTTTCATCTGACCTGCTCAAATAGACATCTCTTATAGTGGGAATAAGATCTATCATGCTCATAGTACCTTCCTCTGCACTTCACAAGAACTTAAACAAGATCAATCCCACATACTTTGGGACCCTTTGTGCAAAGGCAACTTCTATGGCTTAGATTGTGTATTGAGTAAACATCACAGGTCTAAGTACAAGAGGAGAAAGGCAGAAAAATACCTTTGAGAGAAACTGAATTCCTTTTTCTAAGTATAAACAAACAAAAACACAGGCTGTATCTCTGACAGAATTTATTGGCTCCTCAATGTAAAAAAAAAAAAATTATTAGGGTGAGTTTTTATGGTTTGTTTTAGGTAGGAAGTCAAGAGTGCTGCTCATTGTCAGAGTTGGCAGGTGGGGTAGAGTTCAGGATGCTTTGGGCGCAAATGGAGATCAACACCTGCAATTCTCTTTGGCAGCTTTGGAAAGGAAAGCATGCAGATGCAGAACAACAACTAAACAAAGCTAATAATGAAATCATATTTATGTAGGCAGGAAGGAAGCTCAATTGTCAGGAGAGTACTAAAGTCTACAAGTGTAAATACATCCCAAATAAGTCAACTTGATGGGATGCCAAATTTGTTCAGCAGAGTAGGGCACTTTACTGCTGAAGTGCTCCTGCAGGAGGGAAACCAGGAAAACGCCAAAAAGGTCAATGGGTGAAACGTGTAGCTCCATCAGGAAACTATGCAAACAAGCTCATGCCAGTAGGATTTAGCACTGTCTCGCAAAGTGCCTGTTGGTCCTGTCACATTAAAGCACAAGCATTTTGCTCGAGAGCTCTAGGTATTACTGATCTAGAGCTCACTGCTCTCTTCACATGGTGAAGCAGAAAGCCACACAATTTACAAGTGAAGGAACTGATGTGATGAGTTGGCCCACTTGAAGGCTCTGGATTTCAAGCACAAACTTAGAGAAACAAACTTCTGTCGGCTAGCAATATTGACACCATAAGGGATGTGGTGGAACAAGCATGTGTGGATTTGTAGGACTTGTATGACCAGTATCTAACTTTGAAGAATTCAAGGCAATAAAGGAAATTAGTATCTTTACAGTATCTCTGAGCTTCAGTCTCAGGCCAGACTATGCACAAACTCTGAGTCAAGGGGGAAAAACCCTACCAAACAAATAGTACAAAGTACCTCTGGAGATGTTTAGAGTGGAAATCAGAGCCATCACAATATTTAGACCCCAAATCAACCTTCTACAGAAGTTGCAAAAGGCAAGATCCTAAACAGCTGAAAGATGGAGCTGAGCCAAAAGTATTCAGCCGGTGACAGTAAAAGTCTTGACTCAGCTGGGAAGTCCCCTTCATCTCCCTGTTTCTGTGAAGGTAACATCTGTTCTTCTCTTTCCCAGCTCCATCCCTCTTTGGTACGATGGCATGGAGAACAGCAGGCTGGCATGTCCATCCCTGCTCTAGTCCTTTTGGATCAGGGGATGGAGCAGTTGAGCAGCCGGCTCCCCAAGCCACAAACTACATTTATCATCATCTTTACACATCTTTACACAGCTGGCTCTCCTGATGATAATGCGTTCTACAGTTTCCCTTGCTGGCGTGGCTTATGTTAATACTCCATTAACATTGCTAATCAGAGGCAGACTTCTGGCAGCATCTCCAGGGGATGAGCAAATGTTGTCCTATGCCTTTCAGTTTAGGAGATCAGACTTTCAGATGAAATCCATTCCCAACGTCTCTGATTTCAGCAATTAAACAAAACTGCAACATCTGGGAGCTGTTCAATGCTGGATGCATGTTGTTCCTACTGCTCCAAAATAATTCCTTTTAAACCCTCTTTTTATGCCAATCCTCAGATATATGACATTTGGAACTTTAATTCACTTGGGAAATCAAAGGCTGCTAGAAAGATGAGATGGAATCAAATCAAAGACAAAAGGTACAGAAGGTCCTGAAGGTCTAAAAGTGCAGGCGGCTTCATCCCAAGAGATGAAAACCTCAGTGTGGCAAACCTTAGTCACAAGAGATGAAAACTGAGACACATGATGCATGTCATCCATTACAGCCTTGAGCAGGTTCCTTCTAATTACAGTGTGGCTACTGTATTTCTTATTCCCCTGAAGTCCTGCCTTCTGGAAAAGCCTCTGGAAGGAGACCAGCTGTCAGTTTTTGAGCTGACTCCACAGCCTTTCGGCATTGCTTCTTTGCCCTCCCAGTTCAGCTTACCCCATCCAGAAATCTAGATTTCAGTTCTATCCTTTCTTACATTTCAGGAATACTTCCAGACCCCCCTTAGCTTTGCAAAAAGAGTCTACTTTTATTTCTATTAAGTAGAATTAGGCACAGTGATATATTTGGTCTCAAGGAACTGTCTGGAAGTTCTAGCTGCATAGGTAAAAGGAATGCAACTGCCCATTGGCGCAATTTTCAGATACATCTCAGATTTTAGGTGGACTGCCATTCTCCACAGGATTCAGAGAGAGTATAAAATTAAAGTTTGTTAGCACAGAAGGCAAAAGCAAAAGCCTACACAATGGAAAGAAATTTATTCCCAAGAAAAATATCCAAAATGGGACAGAATCAAACACAAATATTGAAAGGAGATGTAATGCCTATAAACCTCCCCAACTGCCTCAACAACATGCAACAGCTGAGCAGGAGGATGATGCAGTTAAACTGGTGAAATAGTGAGTCTGATCAGCAAATTTATGCTCTCATTCCAACAAATGCATAAATCCATTTACCAGCCAAAATTGGGACATGCTTCCTCTCCCCTTGTAGTCTCCTTATACCTCATGACTTCTTGTCTTAGATGGAAGGCACGGCACTTCCATCGCAGGAAAGAATGCTTACCAGTGATTCTCGATGGTACAGATACAAGGAAGAACCAGCTTGGTTTTAACAAGCAGCTGCAGACCTGTTACATCTCGCAGCAAAGCCAACACTCGCCTTTCCCAAAAAAAGCCAACTCAATTTACGGAAAAAGGAGACCTCACAAACAAACAATCTTCATCAGCATCTAAATGATTAAGTGGTATATGACTCATCCATTTGGAAAGGCTTCTCCAAAGCTCCAGAGGTCTCACCAGAACCTATTTAGATGTGCAGCTCAGACATGCGGTAGCTACAGGGTTTATTTCAAACACTTCAGGAGTGTGGTTTCTATGCCCACTCATTTTAAACGTCTGAATTCCAATTTCAGCTAAGGACCTACCATGATCACTGAAGATGGGGAAAACTGTGTGCACACATGCAAGGTCCGTGGCACACGGATACAACCTTCAGTCACTGGTTGGTAGCGATTTCTAATACATCAGCTCATTGCTATAGTAATGTGCTTTGGAGCCATTAATTAACTCACTGCTCTCTGAGGAAGTGGTTTTCCCCCTCCATCAGTCAGGTCTATTTAGAAGAGCTGCAGACCTGTAAAAGCTATGTGTGAGTGCCTGCGATTTCTGTGGGATGGAGCTGAGCAGACCGTGGGCAGGTGCAATGAAAACTTCCTCATACAGTGCTTCAGTACAGCTCCATCACATCCTACGACACCAGACCAATCCTGCCAGAACAACACCCTCTCGCTCTGCCGGATCCCAAATCTCAGTTCCATGGTCTTTGTCTCTCCAGCCTCACATTTTACCTTAGTGGAAAACGCCAATTAATGGAAGATGAATAAAAGTGTAATGAAAAAATTTTCCTGTTCCTCCTTGAGATAAATTTTCTTCTCTCCTGTTTATTCATTATTCAAATGTTTCACCAGCCTGTTTATGAATCTTTACCTTCTTGGACTGGAGCTTGTTTGCAAGTGGTTTAATATGTGTCCGCCATATTCAGTGCCAGAGCATGAGTGAACAGCTTGTTCACAAATACTGCAAGTCTTCTCTGGCTGGATGAGGGTTAACTTGGTTTGAGCGAGGACTGAGACCCAAAAACTAAAGCTGATGTGTGCCTCCCATGCTGTTCTGCAATATTAACTATTCTGCAATTCACTTCTGTTTTGTTTCAGCAGCTTCCCTCACTGAATCATCAGAGAGCAAAATTGCTTCAAGATAATAACCAGCTACGTGGAGGGTTATTTGGAGAGGTAAAGAGCAGAGTTTTTCTCTAGATTTTACATAAGTCTCAACTCACACATTTCACTTGCAGAGCAAAGAGTGCCTACACCTCCTTCTCCAGTGCCAGCACCTCGGGAGCCCGCCCTCTCAGCCTGACCCCTGCTTCCTCTGTTTACAGATGAAACACCACCCTTATGTAGTACAGATATCAGCTCAGAAAGGGAGTTTTTCCAGGTTAGGAAAAGTAATAAATAGATTTTAGGCCAACTCAGGCCTCGCACACACCATCTAACATTGCGGGGCTGCTGCAAGTAGGTACCTTCTGAAACCTGTAATAGACTGGTCCTGTCAAAGCATATAACATCTGTGGCTTTGACTAATATCACTGCACGCTCTGAAGCAGCTCTATCCAGTGGGTAGAAAGTACATTTGTAAGATTTCCATTGCACTTGTTTCTCTCTTTCACGCACACAAGTGAATCTTAAAGTACCGATTAATATTTAAACAGTCAGGGCTACAAATATTTTCCAACCTTCCCGGACAAGAAAGCTCTTGTATGGAAAAACAGTGGGGAAAAAGCACAGGGGGGAAAGAAAAAAAACAAACACTTTTCAAATGGGAATTTACTTTTCATTTCCACTCTCTTTGATATAACCAGGATTAACAGCATTTCATCCCCTTCTAAAGGACACGTTGGGTCCCCAGCTGTTTTTCCACTAGCAATCCCAGGAGAGCAAGGCTTAGGAAGTTAAATGAGTTTGGGAATCTCATCGTCGCTTTTAATTAATTTGAAACAAATGTATGCTAATGACAGCACCACAGCAAGATTGCCAAAACTTTCCCTGTCTGCATAAGGAAGCAGTGAACACTGAAGAGGTTGAGATCTCACCAACAGCTTTAACCCTTACTTGCTGCAGCTACAGCCAAAACCTTGTGGTGTTTTAGGGTCTGAAGGGCTCAGCAGTTGTTATTTCCATACATCCCATGGAGACATCCTAACTACCTCTGCTCCAAGACAAGAAGGGAGGCAGTCCTATAAACCCTGTCCTGCTGGCTCTGAGAGTCCCTGCAAGAAGAGTGACCATCAGAAATGCATCTTACTGGGTTCAGACTGTGAGGACCTGAACTGCTGTTTCCCTTTTCAGAGCCACACTCCCAGCTCTTCCTCTTTGTTTTACATAAATTATAAAACTACAAATGCACTTCAAGTCCCTCACATAGAAAAAATGACAGAAAACAACCTGGTGACCTTATTTTCCTACCATTAGCCTCCCTCATGGGTAGCAGCACTGGAGGCATCTTAGAAGTTTGTCACTTTGTTGGTTTTTAAAGGCAGAGAGTGGGGTCAGAGCGAGACAATGAGATGAATGTTAGGTTGCTTTTGTGATGACAAGGTGATCTGTGGCAGGAATGAGTGTTGGGCCAGGGATGCTGAAAATCTGCATCTGGAACTGGAGGCTGTTAAATCCAAGAAGAGCTAACTCTAATTTTGGCAGAGAGCTTACAGGGGTTAGGGAAGCCATTCTGCAGAGACCGCAACCCTAGCTGTCAGAATTAATAAAAGCTTAGGCTCAAACCTTGACACAGAAATGGTTGAGGGAAAGGACAGGCAGGAAAGTAGACTGGATTTGCTGATCTTACAGGGAGATTCACTTACAGCCATTCCTGGTAAATAGAAAATAGAATGAGGAGACAGATCTGTACTGGAAAATAAGCCACATGAGAAGAGAGGGTAAGGTGAGAGAAAGGATTTGTACCTATCAATCTGTGATAAGGGTCTTCAGGAGAGACCTTAAGGACACTGTGGAGGGGAAGGAATGAGTTTAAACAGAGCAGCTCCCACTATCCTAATTCCCTGGAAACCACTCATCCATCACAGCTCTGGTTGGCCTCTCTCATTCTAAGCATACAGCTTCATGGGAATTAGGCTCAGGGCAACCATCCCAGCAGCATCTCCTTGCTTCCCTGCAGAGCTTCTGTCTCCAGTCTCCTCCAGGCCCCCAGTTTGTCCATCCTCTCAGTGCAACTGTAAATATACAGCATACCTTGCTGTCATACAGAGGTGGGAGCTTGATGCCAAAATGACAAGGTTCAGCACAACAACATGGGCTGCAGATGTAAAGATGTCCACAAATAGGAAGGGGAACTAATTCCTCAAACCCAGCTACTCTGGACCCCGGGTCTGGTTACACAGTCGAGGAGCCAGATACTTCCAGATTATATGTAAGCACAGGCTGTAACCACAAACATTTTAAAGTTTTTATTTTTCTCTTTAAAGACCATGTCCAGAGAAGACTTTTGTTCATTTAAGACCTAAGGCACTAGCACCATCCTGGCTGTGATCTGAATTTGTTCGTGCAGGTAACCAGCCTGCAGTCTGAGGTTAACATCAGAGTGCCTTTACAGATGCAGAAGGAGATTATCTAATTTAAATTAAACAAAGATTCCTATAGCTGCTGTTGTGCAATTGCTTCCTCTCTGTAATTGAGCACCAGCATATTTACA
The DNA here is from genome assembly GCF_000699245.1 of Pterocles gutturalis. Taxonomy (NCBI): domain Eukaryota; kingdom Metazoa; phylum Chordata; class Aves; order Pterocliformes; family Pteroclidae; genus Pterocles; species Pterocles gutturalis. The sequence goes on along the minus strand of NW_010140374.1, from coordinate 61,335 downwards.
TGGGGGCTTTTGTGGTTGGGCATAAGTCCTTTGCAAGATATTTTTACTGCTTGACAGGGAATCTATGAAAAAGGATGAGGCAGAACGTCTTGGAATGCAAAGTACCGAGCTGGATTTTAACCACTACACAACGGCAAATGGGTTATGCTTGGCTTTTTAGTGTTCAGCTGGTAGCAATAAAACAGTTCGTGGCTTACTTCTTTACAGAGCCAAGTTCTTTATCTTGAAAGAACAATAGTGAAAAAAGGCCTGTAAAGGAAGGAGGCAGCCTTCTGAAAAGTCCCCTTAAGACTGCCTCAGAGCTGAACACAGGAGACTTAACTCCTCCGCCTTCAGCCCCCACTCTCGCCTCAGTTCCTCAATGCACCGACGGTTAGAAAAGCTACAATTCTGCTTTGTCTCTGGTTAGTGAGATAAGCACGAACATGCCATTTACAGCTACCCATCTTAAGGGGCAGGGAGACAACTTCAGCGACTTCTCAAGGCAGTGCTCACCAGTAAAGTGCAAAGGAAAAGTCCTTCCAGGCAGTAGCAGTGCACAGCTTTGAGGAAAAGTCCTTCCAGGCAGTAGCAGTGCACAGCTTTGCCGCTGCATTCTGGGAGCTTTCCACTAACGTCTGCAGATGTACCTGACTGCATCGCCGGCAGCACCGCTAACTGGAAGGATGATGTTCACCCAGAGGCTCCTAATCTTAGCATCCACTTAAGGCAGAGAAGAGACAGGCCTCGACAGCAATGAATAGAAAAGGCTTCTTAAGTAAGACTGATGGGCACAGACAGATCCTCTGGTGCTCTGCTTCACCAGCTCCCAGATCTGTATCAGCATCACATACATTATATGGTCGTCTTACTCCTTGGCTAGGGACACAGTCATGGTTCGGTGTTTTAATTAGCCTACTCCAGGCTATCTTGGCCATAAAGGCTCACAGAGAGAAAGAGAAACACTATGCAGAAATCATGTTAATTCATAAAATATTCAATTAAAGAAAACAAACAGTATAAACTAAGATCATCAGAGCTAGATGACAGGGAAACCATCCTGCTGGTAGTCAGCTGCCCCTGGCTTCAGGCAGGCTAACATATTACTCCTCTGCACCAGAAGTGGTCAGGGAGAACAGGACCACCTGGGAGGGGAAGTTACAGAACAGGTCCTGCAGCATCTGGTTTTGGCAGCTTAGTCCAGGGGCCCTTCACCCCCCTCGGGGATCAAAACACTTGCCTTCATCTCAAGTTTTCTTCAAAGCGAGGAGGGGCACAGTCCATCACAAATTTATGAATGTGTAGCAAAGATATATTTATTTAAAGCCTAGCCCCACCATTTGCAGTTCAAGATATCTGTAAAATACTGAAGTATAAAGCTGAGTTTCAGAGGTTTCTCTTGCACCACAACAAACTGGGACTCTCGAGCCCTGCTGAGGAAGGACTGTTTTCTAATGGGATGTGTGAAACAGGAGAGAGGATGCTGGCAGTGAGAGCAGCAGCAGCATGTTCTGCCCCCATGGCTGGGCACACAGCTGCAGTAGCAGCAACGACATTCAGGGCTGGATCCCATAAAGGAAATGAGGAGTGAAGAAAATCACAGCATTTAGGGATGGAAAGGTCCATTTGCTTTCTCTCCTAGCCCACCAGTGACAGATCGCTCCCCTGTGCTTTGTCCTGTGTTTAATGACCCAAGCAACCAGGGTTTCTGTTTATTCTCTCAGGGAATGACTCTACAGCCTCAGGAATCTCCACGGGAAGAAACCTTAGAGGCACAGCCTGCGTTTGCCCCAGTAAACTAAATGGGGTGGAAAGTGGGGATGAGGGTAAATATTGCCTTTAGCCTGTGCGGCACCTCTGGAGTACTTGGGACAGGCTTGTATCAGACCTGCCACCACGGGTGCTTCAGCAAAGTCCTTCTTGCCAGCCTGAGTTCCAACTGAGAGCTCAGCATCTGGGCTACAGGGACTTGTTCCTTCCCTGCCAGGCTGTGAAAATAGAGTCCCTCTGTGTGCGCCCCAGGCAGCAACAAAGCAGCAAGTGGAGAGCTGCTGGTGCCACTGACCCTTGGCAGTTCTTCTGAACCTTTTTCCAGCCTTGTTCCTGCAGGGCCAGTGCTGCTTTCAGAGAGGGAAAGGAAGCAGTGACCCTGTGAGTCCTGCAAACCACTAAGCCTCTCTCTGGGGAATGGGGAGACAGGACTGGTCTGGCCTCAGTAAGTTGCACATCGTGTTCCTATCTGAGATTTTCATTATCTCCAATGGAAGATGTGATTTGTTTCTCAGTTCTCACTTCTCTTTGTACACAGTTGTCTCTCCTTTTAAAGGCAGCTTTTCCTAGGAGCTCTGGCCTCAAAGGTTCCTTTTTCTTCATGTGTGAATTACAGATGTCACAAACACCTCCAACATGGTGCATGATTCCTCATTCAAATGCAGAGTAGCTGAAGGGGAAAACAAGTCTTTAGATCTATAGCATCCCCTGGGGATATCGGCATAGGACACACACGCGTGCCAGTGATAAGCCAAACTAGACACTGGATGTCACCAGCACTCCACTGGAAACACAGAGGAGGGAGCAGGTATCTGGCAGTAAAAACCTCCACTCTTAAAGCAAGCACTCTGGTTAGCTAGAAGAAGTGATGGCTGAGCATGAATTAACAAGGATCATCTAATGTACTCTAGAACCAGAATAAATCCAGCAAAGGAGACCCAGGTGAGTAGGTGAAAGAAAGAATGAAAGAAGATTGCCATCCTAGCTTGGAGGGACAAGCAAGACCAAGGATGGTGTAAGAATCTCCCAGATGTCCAACCATCCACAATCCATAACAACTAGCAAAGAAAAATGGATGGTGGGATGGAGGAGGCCACCCCTCCATCTGCAAATCCTCAGTACCAAGAAGCCATAAGGGCTCTCCAGAAGAGAGTACAAACGAAGAATACCTGCCACCATAATCTGACATCTCCCAGTGAAGAAAGCCTACTGATGCACCTTAATTTCCATGCTCACAGGAGCCTTTCACTTCCCTTCACCTTGCCAAGCACTCTTCTACCCCAAAGCCCTAGGCCAGTGTAAGAGAAGAGCAACTTTGAAAAGATCTCAACCTGGCTGCTGCTCAGAACCCAGCATGGGAGAAGAGGAGGACAAAACTTTGGGCAAAGCCCCGGCTCGCTCTCAATGAGATTCATGCACTGAGGGACACAGAGAGGCAAGGTGCTTGAGGAGGAGATGTAACCTATATACAGCAGACCTACATACACACATAACCTATATACACCAGACCAGCTGTTTAATCCATGGTAGCACATTCATATGATGTTTGACGCTTTCTGGAAGGGTCCCACCTCACAAACAGATGTTGCACAGTCAATCTGGTTGCTTCCTGCAGAAATGGCTGGGAATACACTGCCTGCAGCAGCCCGGGTAGGCATGATCCACACCAAACTGCCAGACACGTGGAGCTCCTGGACAGGTACAAAAGCGTGGATCTCCTCAAGGCCCTGTTAGGCTGCAGGCAGATTCCTCTGATCAGAGATGCTGTAGAGCTTAATGTCCCAAAATGGTGTGTAAAAACAGGGATTCACACCTTTATGTGTGCATTGACAACATTTTCTTCTGGATGGAAAGAAACAGCTCAACCGGATGGAAAGAAACAGCTCAACTGCCTGTTGTAGACTCAGCCCTGCCAACAACCAGAACGGAGTCTCTTGGGAGTGGGCTGAGTTTTGGCAGCAAAAGGTGAGATTTTGATACACACCTCCCTCCCAGCTCTACAGCAAAGATTCGGGTGAAGGCTATGAAAAACACACCACAAAGCTCAGGATGTCCATGGCTTGATTCCAGTTCAGGAGGTGAAGGCTCCCACCACATTTTTCCTAACAGGAGGGGCCTCCTACCAGACTGTATAATTATGTTTCTGTGTCCAGCTGCTTTGTTGGGATGCTTGTTTTAAGTGCTCCTCTGTTTAATACCTGGTTTTGCTGGAGCACCGAGGGAGACAGGCACTTGAACCGACTGCCACCTTCCTTTTTGTCTCCATAAATGAAAGCATGGGAGTGCTTCACTGACCTTCTAAATACAGAGGCTTCAAATTAAATTATAACATGGCTGATAATCAGCAGACCAAGGATTAAACTGATTGGGGCCCTGCCAGACCAGATTTAGCTTTCATTAAGTTTTACTCACAAATCAGGCCTGCCCATGCCCGTACTCTCAAAGTTATAATGTGCACAGATGCACAGAGGGAGAGCAAAAACCAAAGGACTTTACTGTTTAAAATTCTAATCCTTTCAAGGTCCGGAAATACCTGGGGTCTAGCTACCATGCTGTCTATCCAACATCTGCTGTTAGAAGTAAAAACCTGAAAGCAAGTAATTTACATGAGAGTTTAAAAGGGATGCAGAGGAACTACAAGAGCAGGGATGTAATCAGCAGCACAGAGAAAGTCTGAAAGAAGCTTGTAGATCCCTATGAAATAGAGCAAGAGGCTTATTTAATTTTTTTTTTCTTGTGTGTGTAAATTTCCTAAACAGCTGACCTAAATGAGTTCTTACCACGATCAGATAGCCTAGGACAACAGAGTAATCCTTCTAATAGGATTACAGGCTGTGCTAAAGGAGACTTCAGGCTTTTCTGCTCTGCATTGTAATATGCACACATACGCACATACAGATATTGTGCCTGCTACCTGCAAACCCGGCATTCCCCCCATTCATCCCCCTCATTACCCAGCCCTTCTCACCCCACTTCTGGTTTTCTCCACAATTGCCCTAACGTAGTCACTGGTCTTGGATTGAGAAAGGAGGAGGGAATAAAGCAAAGAGCTGAAATAATAAAACTAGACAGATGGAAGTGTGGGGAAATTAGCATTCAAAATGGCTGGTTTCAGTGGGGTTCCAAGGGGACTGGTGTTACCCGATGCCAGTCAGTCTTTCCAGTGCTGTTCAGGAAGGCAGCATAAAATCCCTGCCACTAAGATTTGCAGGCAACACAAAAGCTGGCAGAACAGCACAGCAGGAGGTCCAACAGAACTTTGCAGACCTCCTGGTATGCTGGACCTGTGCAAACCAAACACCTTAATAGAGGCAAACACAGAGGTGTGCACCAGGGAACAAACAAAGCAGGACAGATCTACCTACCAGCTGTGGGTGGAAAGCTGCAGGGAAGTGTGAGGGAGTCTCTGTGCAGTGAGAACAAGAAAAGAAAGCAAAGCACACACACAAAAAGAGGAGTTATTCACTAATAAAGAAGTAACTGGCTGTGAGCTCCCAGAGAAGGAGATAGAAGCATCTAATACAGTCTTTAGTCGCATGCAAAGGATGGAGAAGGTGGCTTGTAACTTCAGACTGCACGAGTGAGACCGATGCTAGCATGCTGATAACAGCTTTCACAAATACCTTTTTCAAAGGCTGCTAAGAAGCACTCAGAAATGGTGCTGGAGAGAATTACAAAACCTACCGTCTGCAGTGAGGAAAACGCCTTGCTGCAAGGGACTAAGAGGAGCTCAATTCGCTTTATCAAAAAAGATAGTTGGGGGGGATAGCAACTTAGCAACTTCCAGCAACAAAGATCTAAAATATTAGAGAGGTTTCTGCTCGCACACAGAAAGGCATAGCAAGAACCAACAGCAGCTGAAAGATAAAGCCAGATGAACCCACATGGGAAATCAAGCATATGTTTGGATTAATGAGTAATAGGAAGAAAGGATAGGTTGGTTTGGTTTTTTTTTTTCTTTTGGGTGGTTTTTTTTTTTTTTGTTGGTAATGCCTTCAAATTAAAGCTTGGAAGACACTTAGAAGTGTCCCTGGAAGGCATCCTTCAGCCAAACACATTCCTGTGCTCAATACAGAAGAAAGCAAATAAAATGCACAGCCCTGCCGTATTTCAGCGTGTAGCCTAGATCAGCTGGTGGTCTGCAGACCAGTGTCTGCTGCAGGATGACTTCACCCTGCCTGCCCTTCCCTGGGGACACTGGGAACAGCTGGTCCACCAGATAAAATACCCAACAAAACACCCCACTAAAGCAAATGTCTCCTCTTGTGTTCACACATGGGCAGCCATAGAACAGCCCAGCCTCTTTTGAAGAGTCTGTCTCTTTCGGACACATACAGATCTGCATCTGAGAACATGCCTCTCAACACACACTAGCTCTCATATTTATGGCTTAGAACAAGTATCCCAGGTATACTCCTTGTACGAAGGAGCACTGAAGTGACAACATTTCGCAGCACTGAAGACTCACTTGAAGACCTAGATCAGTTCATAATATAGTGCTGCTTTTCTAGGGCCTCTCTGGCAGGACACGTTCCAGTCTTCCAAGAACATCAACCATATCATGTCCGAAGGACCCTCGGTCCAGCTCCCAGACACCACTACCCCAGTCGAGGACAGAGGTGCTGATCTCCTCTGTCAGTTACCTACCTACCAAAACTTGTTCTACAGAGAGGTTGATTTTTATTTTATCTGTTTACTTTTTTTTAAAAAAAGAGAATTGATGAAAAGCACCGGAACAAACACTACATTTCTTTTGGCAACATAGACTTCACTTGCCAAGAACCAGAATGAGATCTCAGCACTGCAAAGGGCTATCAGATGAGAAGTTAATCCCCAAACCAACAG
>NW_010140374.1:0-54710 GCF_000699245.1 Pterocles gutturalis | reverse complement strand
GGAAAGAGGTTTGAAAGATTTAGAAGTGACTTGTTATTTGCCCTGTAAAGAAGATGCCGAAGCCCTGGGTCAGCAGCTCTCCTGTGACTGGGATTGAGCAGGTGACATAACATAGATGACTGTAGCAGCAAATTAATTGATGTTACATCCCTTATAAACCTGTACTACCTGGCCAAAGCATGATGCTCTCAGAGTGACTGAGAACTGCTGAAATATTTATAAGAATGAGATACCACTTTGGACTAGCTGAAACTAGTTAGATTGACTAGATGGATTGACTCCATCACTCTCTCCTCTCCCCTCCTGTGCCCCAAAAATACGAAAGCTGCCTCAAAAGAAGGAAGCAAAACTTTTCCATTTCAACTTTAACAAAATGTTATTTTGAAACCAGAATTAATTTCACTTTTTTGAACACGTAATTCCTGCATAGCCTCATAGGTGTGCCTGCAATATGTAGTACAACTAATACACAGGCTAGCACCCCTCAGCTCCCCTTCAGAACCATACACCACCTTTCTCCTGGCAGGAGGATTGCTTTTGAAGAGGAAGACAAGATGAAGGTAGGGGATCCCTTCTCAGATGCAGCAATAAGCCATTAAACACACTCACATGGTTGAGGTTTACTCTAAAAAGTATCTCATACACAGCAGCAGAGAGCGTGGCCCTGAAGCTGACCCGTGCTTTGGGAAGGAGAAACAGAGCAAGAGGAGATTCATCACGGCTAAGAGAAGAAAGCACTACTGGAGACTTGTCCTTTCCACAGCCCGTCTTGTAGGTGATCTGAGGGTCTAACAAAGATGAAATCAGCACAGGAATCCCTGCAGGGCTCTAGATATTTCTTGTATAGATCTTCATGATGGGAGGGGAGAGGCAAGGAGAGCTGGAGTGATAACTAATCTGAGGAGGAGGAAATGAGAAGGAGAGAGGAAATGAAGAGAGAAGAAAATGGGTGAGGTACTGAATATGAAAATCCAGGTGGGAGCCAGAGCGTTCCCATGTGCACTTGGTGTGGCTCAGTATTTTATCCCACATCTCCAACTGGCCCCTACATAATGTGCCTCCTTTGCATCACACACGAGTCCCCAGCCCTGAAGTCTCTGTCCATCTATCCCCTGTCCAGCCATCCAGGCATCCCCATACTTATCAGCATCTACTTACTCACACAAACCATGTTTCTCTTTGGAAAACATCTACACATTATAATATAATCTTAAAATATCTTACAAATAATAATGAAAAAGAAATCTCATCTCTCTTTTCCTGCTCCCCTGCTCTCCCCAGCACAAACAGTTGCCCAATAGCTATGGCAGGGTAGGGAAGAGAGATATTTTTGCTTATGGGTCAGGGACAAAGCAACAAGAGTAATTGCCCGGAGTCAAATACACAGCTGAGTCCCCACACTAGGCTCAATTAGGTGGCTGCATCCATCATTTACATGGTGGTATCAGTTGTGGCCAGTACACTCAGGAATAACTAACATCCCACTTTTAGCTCTGACTCACTCCTCATCAATGGCAAGGGCTAAAGTCAGCACAAGGAAAGGCCCGATCTCATTTCTTTACTGGCCCGTTTGGGTAACTGGGGAAGAAGCCTGGTACCCTCTCACTCACCTGGTCAATATCAATTCATCCCAAGCCCAGATCTGCCCCCTTCCTCAATCCCCAGCTTCTTCCATCCCCAGCCAAGCATCATTTCCAACGAGCAGCACTTACTGTGCAACCCAGACCCAGGACAAGCCTGGTCCTTTCCCAGCCCCAAGCCTCAGGGACCTTCGTGGCAGCTCCTGTCAGCAGCAGGTTGATGGCAGAAAAGGTTATTATTAAAACATCCCTTTCTCCATTGTCTGAGGCTCTATCACAGCTCCGAGCCACACAAAAGCCTCTGGCTGCAAGAATGACAGCGCTCGGTGAAAAGCTCTCCCCACTCTGTGTGATGGGCTGAGCATCCAGCACGGTGGGCACTTCAATAGCAACAGAGAATTTTTTAAGGCATTTGTTTATTGCAGCCATATGCCACCATTTGATTGCCTGAAAAGCCCAGGAGGGCACCTAAACACAATATCTCCCAGAGAGTGACAGTCAGGGCAGTCGTCACTTGGTATTAAACAGACCCCTTCAATACAGATGGAAAAGGCTACAAAAGAAGCATTAAACCAGCAGTTACATCCCTCTCTTACCCCTGGTGCCTGTTTCAGCTGCTCAGCTTGTCATTAGGGGCTGCCATAGGGGACTGGATCACAACGAGCAGCACGAACAAACAGGCAGAGAGCAGCTCCCCCGGCACGCAGCCAGAAAGAAAAAAGCCTGCACTGGGGTACAGCAATCGGCACCCCTGCATCAGCCAGACACCTCCCTTTTCCCCTAAAGGTGATGATGAAACATGGAGAAGGCGGTTTCTCAGTGCAAGAGTAAGAGTATCATTGTAAGTTTGCTTTTGCATTTCTCATACGGTTCTGCAAACGCATCAGTTCCCAGTTGTTCATGCTGGGAAAGACACCATGATGGTCTCACCTTCCACGGGCTTGCTTCCAACCAATTTTGTACACGGTGAATTTGAGCTTATGAGGGCATCTCCCCTTCCAGCTTTCAGCTTTACACACCTAGGCTTGTCCAACCAAAATGGACAAGCAGCTAATATCTGTACAGCGCAGTCATGGGGATCTCCCACAGGGATCTTCACACCCAGGCTGGCTTGGTAAGGAAATACCAGCAACATCCAGCAAGTCCTACCAGCTAATCTGATCCCACGAGTGTTTGTGGAAGGAGCCTACAGGTTCCACTTTGTGCACAGCCCTGTTACATCACCTGGAAATATTTATGGAGAAGAACAGCACTTTTTTTTCCATATGCCATGAGGCACTGTGAAGATCTATGCTTTGCACTCAGAAGTATTTTTAGTCAGCGTGGATGGCTGCAAGATGGACCAGAAGTACCACATGTCCCTCCTTACCCAATGGCCTGTGCTTCACAGCGAGATCTGGTTGACAGCGTTAGACAACGGCATAGATCAGCAAGGCTCTGCACTCCTGTGAAACTACATCAATAAATGTACAGCTGAGACAAGGGAGGGAGGGGACATAAATATATGTGATTAGACTCCCATTGGCTTGGAAGCTTCCCCACATAGTCTGCCTCTGGGCTGCATCTTCCCAGCTAAGTTGAAGCAACAGATATATACTCTGTCAGAGATTTGATATATTAAAAAAAAAGGAGGTGTCTGAATCCACTGTAATCCTCTTCATGGAGCTTATTTTTGACCAGGCTTTCTCACAGGTGCCATCCCAAGGACACCTCCTCCAGCTGAGTAGCGGGACTGGCATGTCCACAATGCACGAACGACTGAAAAGTGAGGGAATTGTCCAGAAAAAGGCCTTTTTCTCTCTCTCTTCTCCCAAACATCAAGCATGACTGACTGCTGCCACTGCAGCTCCAATCCAGCTGTGCAAACACTTCTCCCTGTGCTAGCTGGGGGAGAGCCACTGCCTGGATGCTGCGGGAACAAATGGAAAATTCACCTGGTAGAGAAGTGCATAAATAAAACCGATAAAAAGTTTTAGGACTCATGGAATGTGCATAATGTGCTCTATCAGAGATATCAGCTCCTATGCTTAAACACTGCCAGTGGCTGCCAGGGAAAGAAAAATAAAAAGTCTTTTATTAAATTATTACCCTGTCACTTAAGTCAACAGCAGTGATACCATGATAGAAGCCAGCAGTTATGTCACATTGTTTTATCACTGTAATTACATCAGGAACACAGTAACTGTCTGTGAGAGATAAGATGAGGGAAGCAGCTCTTCTGAAGCTTCCTGTTCACAGCACGGGGATTTGCAGACTGGTTTGGACATTACATTCAATTACTGTCCTTGAGCTCTGAAGAGCCACATCACCAAAGAAATACCACCAGTGGGCTCCCCGGACTCCTGGTGCTGTAGGTGGATTAGTAGGAGATATCAAGGTCACTCCTTAGGATCACAAAAGACCAAATTAATAGAAATGGGCTTCTGGGGGTTCCCTGGGCTTCACAGGCAGCCCAGGCTCCTGAATGTCCACAGCAGTTTGGTGGGGAAGAGCATGTAGCCACATCTGCTGCAAAAGAATTGACCTGTCCCCAGGCAGAAGAGATATATGCCTGGGACTACACTTGTTTTGTAGACTAAGAAAGGACTTGGCATGAAAAAGAAAAGTAATTCTGTGCAGCTCAGAGTCACCGAGAAAGGCACTGAAAACTCTTCTCCTGACCCCAAAACCCCAGTAGTCCTATATCTCACACACACGCACCCAAACCTCTCTTACACCATGCCATGTAGATGAAAAGTAGCATAATCCCTGTGGACCTCACTAACTCTCCAAAAAAACCTGACATCCTCCAATTGCTTCCTTCAGGAGGGTAAATCCCTAATGCATCATAAGGTTGTCACTATTTTCTGTTTTCTCATCCCATCTTTCCTCTCTGTTTGGGAATTCACTGCAATGAGGTTCCTTCAGAAACCCAGCAAACTCCCTGCTCCTATATCATGCTGACAACTCATCTGTTTTTATCCCCCTTTCCCATGGATCCCTCTATTTATTGTAAATTGTTCTGAGGCACCACGGCATACAGCACGCAGTACAATGGAGCCTGGAAAAGATGCAATTGCTACAGCTTTTAGTTGTCAAGTGAGACTGGGAAAACAAATAGTAAAAATGAATTTCAGAGAGTAAGTAGTTGTCTGGGGTTTTTTTTTTTCTTTTAAATAGCAAAAGACAAGATAAGGCACAGACTATATAAAAAGAGAGAAGCTGCCAGACTGCCCCAAACCTATTTTTTTCTGCCACCCCTCCTTACTCAGCAATTCATTGAAACATACCATTATTAGGCCTTTCCACACTCAAACAGGATTCAGGCAATGAGTACATACAAGACTCTCCTGCTTCATTCTGATCAGCAAGGGTGATTTGATTGCAATTTGTTGTCCTCTTCGTACAGCAGGACAAAAACCCCACAACAGTATTACCCCTTTCATCACAGAGTCACTGCTTTTCTGGGTTGGGAAGAGGTTGTCCTGCAGAGTCCAACATACAGACACCGACACCCTCAGCAGGAGCACCGATGAGAGACGGTCATCGGCACAATGGGAACATGTCTCGGAGGACTGGGGTAACACCTAACTCATAGAACAGAATGTTTTCAGATGGAAGGGACCCACAACGATCATCTAGTCCAGTATCCTACAGAAGGTGCTTTCCACCTTTCAGTACTCCATTAGTTTTACTCAAGGCTGCAGAAAAGTCCCAAGGGAACTTAGGTCTGCAGAAGATGGAAGCAAGGACCATCTTCTCCACCAGACATAAACACAGAGGAAGATGACGCAGGGGAAAACAAACCTGTTTATGGGTTACCACCCTTTCCACAAAGGTTTGAAACAAAATCCTCTTGTCTGAAGTCAGGAGCAACAGCCTTGTTAAGGATGATCTGTCATACCACAGAATTTTATCACAGTAATTACATCAGGAACAAGTTTACCATTTGAAAAAAAGAAGAAAGATTACAGGAAGCAATCCACCAAAACAGCAGCAGTGTCACAGCTGAGAGATATGCAGAGAAGAGAAATGCATTACATGGGAGCAGCTGAGAACGAATTCAATACGGAAAGGGCCACAAGTTGCTAGATGGTGTTTAGAGCACTGGTGAGCATCTCTGCTTACAAGCATGCAATCAATGGTTCTGCAAGCCCAAGATTTCCATTTCGTCCACATGTGCACTTTTGCTAATTATGCAAATAGTTTCCAGCAGGCCTTCAGAAAAATACAGAAGCACCAAGATTTTTCAAGATTCCCAAAAAACTAGCCAAATCAAAATCCCTGACAGCTACGCAGGCTGGAACTGTCACACATCAAGAAAGGATTGTGCTTGTGTGCCCCTTGACATCTCATGTTAACAGCACAACCGTCAGACTGAACGCTCGACCTGTCAGCAGCTCGGGGAAGGGACCTCTGCGGTTTTAAAGCCTTGTGGAAGCACACAGGGGATGCTAAACTGGGATCTTGTATTGAGCTTGTTCCCAGTATGGCAGGAGCAGACACCAATGAGACAACATACTTTCTTACCTGCAGAGCAAGGGTTATGTGGCACTGCAACATTTTTTTTTTTTCCTTCTCTTTGACTCAGCAAACTTGAGGGGGAGCATCACACAGCACTTCTGAGAGAAAATGAAGGTCATTACAGCCAATCCAGCAGTAAACTCCCAGCAACAATATCATTTAAGGCTATTTCCTCTGCCCTGGAGCCACCCTGGTGTCCTGCTCATCACAGAAACATCCCCTGATCACCTTGTGTGACCTGCCAGACGTGTGCTGTAGGAGGCATACGCGGGAGACATTTGGAGAGAACGGCTAGCAGGGAAAACCACATGGATCATGATGATCCAGAGAGGTAGAGCAGGGAATGCAGAAGGAAGGAGCACTCAAGGCAGCACAGTTCACTACAGGCTGATGAAGGCACTAAGACGTTCTGCTTGGCAAAGCCAGGCTTTGCAAAACTGCTGCATACTGCAAAGCACTTGGCAAACCTGGGTATTTCCACATCACCCTCACTGAGACCTGGCCCTGGTGTGTCTTAGGAGGCCACCAAACACAATGGAGAACACACAGGACTATAGAGCATGAATCACTGCCCTCACAAGGAACTACCCACTCCTACAGGTCATGAGTTTGACAGTCATGTGCAGGGCATGCTCTGCAGCTGTGCCCTCACCTTCCTTGGACAGAATGGGGACCCGAGTGAAACAGGCTATGGGCTTTTCTCAGGCCTGGAGCAAATTACCCAACAGCCTATAACAAATCATCAGCCCAGTAATAAAGATTCCCCTCTTTTGTCTGTGCCAGACCGTAATCTTAATCTAAACGACCAACAGCACATATCAGTTAGACTGCAGTCTTACCTGCTGGCTGCTATGATCCTGCATCCTTTCCAGACCAGCTCCAGGACATAGCACAATACAGAGAAAACACACCCACAGCTGGGGAAATTGTTCTATTATTATGACAGACGGGTTTACTCATAGCCCTCTGGCTTGATATTTCCATGGTACCTCTAAACGCTAGTCAGCCAAGGATTCCCAGTCCCTCTGTACTCAATGCCAAGGAAATCTCCCTGCTGTGGGATACATCCTCATCAGAGCTACAGACCCAGCCCCTCTGATCTTCAGGGCACTTTATCTCAGTGTCTAAAACAGAGCTCAGGGGGTGCAGATGCAGACAGTCACTTTTGCAAGCTGCAGCTTTAAGAAGGCACAGAAATGTGGGGTTCACGCATGAGCAGAGATGTCATTAAACTGAAAGCAGAGCCAGGGCCCAGTTTGCCCAGGAAAAGAGCTCAACAGCCAACTCATCCCCTCACTGGCAAGTTTTTATTCATGCTGTTCCAGGCAACACTTTAAAGGTTATGAGAGAACCCTTCAAAGGTGCTGTAAATGGTAGCAATAACTTTTAAGTGCCTAAAGAAGCTGGTAGAAAATCAGGTGGATTATGAAGGGAGTAAGGACAGGTAGGGGGGAAAGTTTTCAGAACAATTTGCAAAGGACAAACGCTTTAGTTTTGTTGTCATCCAACATCCTGTTTTAAAAAAAATCATCATCAGAGCAGGAGAAAAAGCAATTTGCATGTGTGTGTTTGCAGAGGAAGTCGTCTCTCTAGCAGGACAGCTGCATTATTTATTTATTAAATACATGGTAGACTGAGGTAGGATTTGTGATACAAGATGCCAAGTAAGTTGGGAGTGTAAACAACTAGCCAGCTTCCAAAGTATTTAAAAAAGCCCCCAAACCTAATAACAGTAAAATGCAGATGAGAGACCAATTCTCTAGCAAGCAAGCTTCAAGTTGTGAGACCCTGCCCCAAAATACCTTGGGATCTGTTGTGGGCAGTTCCCCTCACCTACCCCAGCAGCCCACCACCGCAGTTGTGGCTGGGCTTCAGGTTAGAGCTGAAGCTCTTCCAAAATCCCACTGCACCCTGAGAGCCAGAACAAGGGCTGGTGTCAGGATGAAGTTTTATCTCCATGCTTGTATTTCACAGCCAAACATACATCAGTGTTGCCAAGGTCCCATCCTTCCAGACCAGGGCTGTTACAGTATTGGACAGTACTGCTTGCCAGGGCAGGAGGGAGAGCAAGTTCTCCAAAGAGATTTTTTGAGAGGCAAGAGGAAAGCTGGCTGACCCAGCCACCACGTGTGCGTTTAAAGGCACCAGCGTGCTCACACTAGCATTCAGATGGGTGAATATTAAAGGGACAGACACACCAGGGATGCATCTACCACGAGAGTGTTTTCTCCTTTCCCCCCAAAATCTCCAACACCTCAGATACCAGGTTGCAGCCTGAGTTAGAGCCAGCTCCAGGACTGCTGGGTCCTTGTTCTGTCCGAATCTGGCTGTGAAGGACAGATTCAAACCCTGTGAAGTCTTTCTGGTCTTTAGTGCTTTACAGCTCAAACACTTCGCTTCTCTAGTCCATTAAGCATGTAAAAATAGTGTCGCATCCCCCATAACATCATCACTTGGACTAACCAACACCATCCTGACAGCCTCTGGTCAGAGCCCAGGCAGGCTGGCTGACAATATGCTTCCCATGCACATCCTCCGACTAAAACAGAAGCTCTCAGTACCCAGGGCTTTCAAGCCAATACTTTCACGCAGGCTTTAATCTCAAAAATCAATTAAAAGCAAAGCAAATAAACCCAAGAGATCATCTCCCCTGGGTTTCTTTCAGCTTCACAGGCAGGAGAAAAATTATCCTTCATAATATCACATTGAAAGCACGTACTGCAGATGGCTGTCACTCAGTCATTAAGTGCAGTTTTGCAATTCCACCTATTGCTCTACGAACCAGGATGATTTGTGCATGCCCGATGCATGAGTAACATACTGGAGCACTCTGCATCCCTTATGAAAAGCCATTATAGATAAAACAGCCAGATCCCTGATAAAGCTTCAAAAGACCCAGGAGTGTGTTGCCTTCGAAAACATTGCCAGTCCCTTCCAAAGATAAGTCCCACTTGAACTTGACTCACACCCAAGCTCACTTTCACACTCCAGAGCTCTGCATCTCATTGCTGTGACTAAACACATCATCGTGTCTGCAAAGCAAGGATGTATGAACAGGGAAGAGGTAGGACCCAGCTCTTACAGTAAAATGCCTCTTTAGTCACAAACCAAGCAGACTTTTGTGATCGCTAGATGCAAGGCACAAGTTGTCAGACCTGGTGGGTTTTTATGTGACACCAAGCCGAGTCATGATGGAAATTTTAACTCAAGTTTTCACCTTTTGGTACTGCCAGGTGTCACCTCCTGGGTAGTCTGCATGCAACGCTGCAAGACGGCGGTGTTGAGTCATCCCATTCATTGTACATCACACTGTGACCAGTCTGCTGAAATTACTTGTGTGGATTGTGTCCGATTAGCTTGTGAGTCACCATTGACAGATAGCTGCTAGCCTCAACTACGAGGGAATATTGGTCCACCTCTCATCTGAAAAGTTAGTGCCTATTTCTTGCTACAACTGAATGGTCAACTAAGCCCCATTGCATGTCAAGAACTGGGAGAGAGAAGAGTATAACCCACAAAGGTTGATAAAAAAAGCTTGTGTTTTGTTGGCATGTTTTACAAGAAACAATCAGTCTTGAATAATGTTTTAGCTATCTGATGGTTTTGTGAAAGGAGCCACTAGGACTTGATAAACACTGCCACAGTCAGCACATCCATAACACATTTCTGAGCAGTCCCTTCAACTAGAGCAGCAGAAACACCAGATTGTTAATTATACTAAGATAAAGGGGAAATTTGGCAATTAAACTCCCATTTTTTGCATATGTCCCTGGTAGGCTTTTGATAACGCTGTCTGCTGCCTCAAGGCAACATTCCTCCACACAACGTTTCCTGGAGACCCGCTGCTATGACTAAGCCTTCCATCACTGCTGTGCAATCACAGGCTCACTCCAGGAGGTAAAGCTGCTCAGACTGTGGCAGACATTGGAACTTGAACTTTCTTTGCAGAGCATCTTAGGATGAGTTTCTCTAGCTGCTGAAAGCTCAGCAAAACAGCTTTTAATGACTCTGCCAGCAGGAGCTGGGGGAATTTTTTTGCCCTAAGGGAGGTGAATCTCCAGGACCTATATTTGTGTGTTGGCTCTGGTGGTTACTAAGGTTTGATTACTGGGAAATGAGAGGAGATGGAAAGAGGTAAAGCTGGTAATTTCAGTTTGCTCACATGTACGCCAAGCCTCCCTGAGCACACACAAACATGCAGATAAGCATACAGCACATGCTAATTCCATTTCTTGTCAGTCTGTCCCTATTCAAGTGAATTCAGATGCCATCAGGGTGACCTGAGTACAGGATTTAAGTACTGCTGTACTTCTGCCAGCAAAGAGCAACCAAGCACAGAGGACAATATGGGAGCAAAAAGAACAAAAGTCACAACACAGCATTTTGCTACCACAATTCTCTTCTAGTTCAACAGCTGCTGCAGCACAGAGAGTTTCATTCTGGATGTTAACAACGCTCCTGAAGCAGCTGCTATGTGCCACCATTAGTGACAAGACACAGCAAAAAACCCACCCCATCCTAATCACTAGCACATGGTTCCCTGCAAAAGAAAGTAAACTGAGTGGAGGCTAGAGGACCTCAGTGAAATCTAAACCAAAGAACAGGTTAAACCTCTCCACATCCCAGTGAAACTGAAGACCTGTTGGCCATGTAATCCTAACAAAAGGTTTGATAGCAAAAGCATAAACAACATGGCTATTTCTGCCAGCCTAGCAGAGCAAAAACAGCTGTTTCTGGGTTTGTTACCTCCAGCCAATAGCTCAGAGACAAGTGAAAGGTTCCTTTTATGATTACTGCACAGTATTCCCCCAAACTAGCCCTCATCACTGGGGCAGCCACAGCTTTGAGGGCAGGGACTGAGACAGATTCCTGGCTGGAGCCTTTAAGTAGCAACACACAAGAGGACAGTTCGAGGAAAAGGACAGTGTTCAAGGGAAACACTGTATTTTATTTAACTTCTCAAATGGAATAGTCTCAGAGCTTAAGCAGTGGGCAGACAAACACGTTGTCTTACCTCATTGTTTAAGTATTCAGCTAGTTTCATCCCTGGTCTGCCTGTGGAAGATTGACTTTTCTCCTACTTAGCTGAATTAAAGGGCTTTTGCTCTTCCTCTTGCCCTCCAACTCCTCACCAAGTAAACAAGATGTTTTCTGAAGAGACAGTATCTTCTGAATAAATTCCAAAGTTTGAAGTTCCTTCTGCTTCCATCACATCTCACCTCAGAGACAATTAGTAAGTTGGGGTTGAGAAAAATAGAAGAAATACATGCTTAATTACATGAACTTAGAAACATCAACCATCATGATCAGGATGTGGATTTATTATCTTCTGAAGATCAGGAGAAAAAGGATGGAGGAAGTGAAAGAAGAAGTAAAGACCTTTGGTTTTGCACAAAGTGTCCATCAAGAGGCCAGACTAACTCTTCATTGTATTCTGATAGGCACTATAAAGGAGAGGGCAATTCACCACCTCAAAATAATGAGGAAAAACACTCAATTTGAATTGTCCATAAATACCTTCTACTTCGAGGCTTTTCACTGCTCAACATTTAAATGGCATGTTAAAAAGAGAATAAAGACATGAAGGAGAAGGGAAGATGTACCCTTAGGAGGGGTAAATACAGCACACCTCAGGAAAAACAGGAAAACAAAGATCTCTGTATCCGTTCAACTTCATGTAAGCATTTGTCCTATTAAGAACTCATTAACATAATAAAAAATAACATTTATTTACTGTTGGGATGTCTGTAAAAGGTGGTTTGTTACAAGCAGTTTTTGCTACAGCGAGATTCGACTACACTACAGTCTCACCAGCACATGCCTAATCTATCACCTTCGTTAGTGCTACATGGGCTGCAGCTTCCACCGAGGTTCAGACATCTCTATGCTCGCTCTATTGCGGCAGCACTTGAAAGCCCCCTGCTGCGATCAGGGGTCTGTTGCACAAAGCACTGTACAAATACTCAATAAGAAATACTCCTTGTTTCACAAGCAACCAGCCAAACGAGCAAGTCAGACAAAGGCAGGAGGAAAAGTATCATGATCCCTATTTTTTTGTACAAGAAGCTGAGCCACAGAGAGGTGAGTGTACTTAGAGCTAATCTGCTGTGCCAGTGATATAATCAATGTGCCTTTCTTGTTTACCTATACATGCTAGGAGGTCCTGATGCCTTTGTCATTCCCAGTGTTAACTGCACAGGTACCCAGCCTTGTATTGTTCAGATTTGACAACAATTGGCAAATCCAGCACCCTCCCACTCCCAGGCATGTCACACCATGGGTAACTGTTAGAAAGCCATCTAAATGGAAACTGAAACACACCAGTGACATTTAAACAAATATCCATGCCCTTGAGTCAAAGCAGAAATGAATCCTTAAATTGATCTCCAATTATGTCCATCCTAAAGCTCTCTTTGAAAAATGGCTCTTACATCCTGCCCTGATGGGCAACAAAATTGAGCAGTTCCCAAGGTGTGCTGAGTGGAGTGTCACCTGCCGTCTCCCTGGCATGGGATCACATGATCCCAGTCTAAGCATCCCTTGGGGAGCACCACAGAGTGGACAGGCTCCAGTATGGGGAAGTTTCAGGACATTTTCTGCATCACAGGTCTCACATACCGAGATCTGCATCTTGTCTATGAAGGGGGATGCTGCCTGCAGGTGCATACCCTGGTACAAAGCAGCTTAAGAGAAGCTTTGAATTTAATGCATGAGAATGTCCTGCTCAGCTTGCCTCAAGAAGCCCCTCCCATCTCATCTAAGGACATGGAGTGTTACTTGGCACTTGTAGAATGCCTTTCTATAAATCAGGTTCTAGCTGACTTGGGTGGTACAAACAAACTCTTCGGTCATGACTTGAAATGGGACCAGAGTCAGACTTAAAAGGGATGAAAAGCACACCCTCTGTAGTAGATATTCTTGCTCTCTCTCCCCAGAACTTTCCTTTCTGCTATACTTGCACCCAGCAGTTCTCCCTCAGCCTGACCCAGTACCAGCAAATCCTGGGAAAAAGTGTCTGAGCTGCAGAATCCTGATAGAAAACAAACCAGTCACTGAAGTCACCTTAACATCCGCTTCCCACTAACTCCTCCTTCCTCTCTTATATCACACACATTGTCCAAGGGAAAGTAAAATAGACCCCTCGAGATCTCAAAGGTACACCTCCCTCTAGGAAAAGAAAGGGAATTGTTCAGTACAGTTCAGCGCAGGATACAGGAACCAGCTCCACTGCTCTCCCTAGCCCTCCCTCTACAGTCTCTAAACCCATCAATAGCTTCATTCTCCTGGGAACACCCAGGAGAGCTGATAGGGCTAATAATATCAGTCTCACCTTTCTTGCAATTACTGAAGGAGCCAGGGGCTCTTATCAAACTCAGCTCTACCTTATCACCTCCTCACTCCTTCCCTCTTGTTTCTGACATCCTCTCCTGTAGGTGTTTCACTGTCAGCTTTACACATTCAGCTACTTTACAGACCTAGTAAGAGCAGACTAACAATGTATATGTCTGAACAATTAGCTGATAATCACAGACAGTCTTTAACAAGCTTTTCTTTTTTTTTTTTGAGCACAGAAGCCCAGTTCAACCTTCTTTTGACCCAGCATCCGGCTGCCAAAGCCCAGAAATCACTTCAGTGTAAGGAACACATGAAAAACAAAACAAAACCCAGCTCATATTGTCTGCCATCAAATGGCTGCTAAATAATGCAAAGAAATGAAAACAATTTGGTTTGGATGATTGATTATAGGGAAATTGCTCATACCTCCAAAGTGTGGCACTTCCAATCACATCTTTGTTTCATTTGTCAGCGAAGAAATTAAGTTCCTCTTCTGGCGCAGAGCCCGTGCTGTCCTGTTAGCTATGTTTGGCACACTGCGTTGCTTTGCAGCCATTTCTTGCCCCACTCTGACACCTCACCTTGCCCCTCCAGAGCTGCCAGGTAGTGACCGCCTGGGACATGAGATTAGGCTCTACTTCAGCAGACTACAGGGTCTCAGCTCTTCCCTAGGTTTTCCTAGCTGCTTGCATTAAGCCCAAATGAGTCTCACTCCAATCAGCACAAAGTGTTTTCAGTCTTGGAAAAGTCAAGAGAACATCCAGCACCTGGGGGTTTGCAGTCCCCTTCATGAAGGTCATCCCAAACTTGGATTTCCCTCCTTCACCTCAGTGCAGTTTTGCAATTTTAAACAGAGATATGACCTTCAGATCTTAAAAGGAATATCAATAACCGCCTCACACATGAAAAAAACACAGGGATGAAAGAAGTACATTTGTGTCAATAAAGAGCATAAAACAGTCCCACTGGCATAAAAAGACTTTTCTTCCCCTCAGCTCCTATAACACAGCAACAAAAGGGATCTCCTAGTCCCTACTCTGCTATGACAGGCACTAGTTGTCTATAATCCTTTGAATTAATTTAGCAAGTTCCATTTTAAAAACAAGTTCTGATTTTTGCCCCCAGCATTCCCGTTATGAAAGGCTGTTTCAGAACATCGCTGTTCTGACAGTTTGAAACTTTCTTTCAATTTCCTGCCTAATTTATGGCTGGCCGGTTTTATACTCCTGTTCTTACACCAGTACTGTTCTTTTGTTTAAAGAGCTCCCTTTCGTCCTGATGTTTGCTCCACGGTGATATATTAACAGAGCTGTCACATAAGGCACGTTTAACCTAGTTTTACTGTTAAAAGATAAAGACTTTTTCTAATTATAGATGGGTTTTTAACTCCTCAAGGAAGAGACTATGTTTTTATATGGTGCTTAATTATGGGTAGGTATGGCAGAAGGGTATTTCATGGGATCAGAGCCCAATTGTCTAGCCCATTCCTGAAATTCACTAAAAAAGGGATGCCACATCTTTCCTAGAAAGCCTGCTTCATTGTTTTACCCCTCTAGATATTGAAAGTGTTTTCCTATTAAACATTCTAAATCATCTTCATTATGAATTCAAGCACTTTCTTACACCAGTGACCATAGAAAACAGCTCATCACCAGTCATTTATAAGTACTGTTTATGTGTAGGAAGACTTACTGCATGCCATTTCCATCATTTCTCTCCTAACATGAACAAATGCAGTGCCTTCAATCTTTGTTTGTAAGACTTCTTTGCCTAACTTCTTATCATTCACTTCTTTTGGTTTCTTTTCATTCTGGACTCTCTCTCCAAATTTCTTAATGGGTCTAGACAACCTTTCACATCAGTTCTGGCCACCCACGCTTGGTGGAAGGTCTGCCAGCCCCAAGCAAGTTGTAATAATTACCTCTCATATTTGGCAAAGAGAACTGTTGTTAATACAGTACTGGATGCAAGGAGTTGTTCTGCAGCAGCATCACGGGGTTGATTCATATTCTGCTTGTGAACCAGCGTAACCCTGGTCCTCTCCTGCCCTCCTGCTGCCTCATTGCATATTCCCTGTTTTGTCTTTGTGTATCCTGCTTTGTTTGCCCAAGAGGAGTGCTTTGCACTTGTCTTAATTGCATCTCCTTTGCTTTCAGGCAGGATCTCTCATTTGTAAAGAGGGTGCTAAGTGCTGAGCCTTTCTAGCAGGGTCCCACAGTGACAGGCACTGTTTAAGACCTCCAGATGACAAACCTATAATGTACCCACCGCAGAAGCACACTGTCCTCCAGCACAGCTCAGCCAGGATACAGATGCAATCTCCACACCTAGTTACGTTACTCTTCCAGCTAATATTCAGGTAAAATTCTCATAGTCCTGATTTTAAGAGACTACTTCCCCCAAAAGGGATCATGAACCTTCTCCTGAGCAATCTTCTACCACAACAACATCTTAATGACTTTCAGACCTCTTCTCCAACCACCTAAACCTTCCCATCTACCACATGACACTTCCTCTTTACTCTGTGACCCTACTCAGCCCTACCAACACCCTAGATCAGCCACAGCCTTGAGGTGGGACCTCCAATTCCCTTGAAGCAGCCTCATAACTCTGTCCAAAGCCAGAATACACTAACACAAACTTTAACACAAGTTTCTTTTAAAGACAGTTTAAATAAGCAGCCAGAAAAATAACTTAACTTCTGGTCATTGCGTCCCTACAGCACAAGGTCCTCTTCTGCTCTGCTTCCTAGCAGCCTTCAGTAGCTCTCTGCACCCGAGCATGCATGCGTGCGTGCGTGCACGCATCCGTCCATCCATCCATCCTTCCTTCCTTTCCACTTCCACAAAGGCTGACTAGGGCATTGCAAGGCTCTTACGAGCCTCCCAGCCTGTACTGCCCTGGGCTGAGTATGTTCAGGAATCAGGTCTCCAGAAAACATCTCTGTAAACAGAGGGCACTGCAAAAGAAAGAGCCCAAGGGGCCAGCCTGTGCCTTTCAGAGAGAAAAAAAAAAATCCTCTGCATGATCCTAGAGGTCAGGGAACAAGCAAAGTGCATGCTTTCACCACCCCCTCACTTTTGTTTTGACATAACTCCAGTTCTCCCCACCACCTCACAGCTCAATTTTGGCAGGAAGGGCAGGGGCCTCTGAAGCTGGTGGGTTGTGAAGGGCAAAGCTTTCTAAATTACATTTCCCTGCAGGACATGGCACTGTCATGACATGCTTTCACCTGAGGATTTCAAAGCGCATCCCAGGACTATGACCTCCTTTGGCACTACACTGAGGTATGGGGGCATTATATGAGAGGTTGCCTCAGGTCATTCCTTTTGGAGGCGATAAGACCAGCAGAAAGCTGATAAGTGCCCAGCTTACAAGGGGGACTAAAATCAGAACCAGAACTAGTGTGACACCAGGTTCAAAGTCGAACATAATAATACAGGTTAAAACTTAGACTTGGCTTGTCAGTCCTCTTGGGGATGGCTGCATCTGCCCAGGCAGAGGGGGAGTTAGAAGCTGGGTAACTGCAATCTTGTACCTCTTGGAGAGGTCTTCAACACACATTGAGCACCACTGTCCTTCCCTAGGGGCTGGTTATCAACCAAAAGATAAAAAAAAATAAATCTTATGGCAGCTTGGTGCTGGCACTTACATGCCTGTAACGAGGGAAAGCAAGCAGCATATCAGCAGAAGCACTGGGCTAAATGGAGCAAAGTGAAATCAGGTAGCTCTGCTGCTCCTTGTAAGAGAGTGATCCTTCAGGATTTGCCTCGAAAGCTGTTCCAAGCCACGACCATGGACAGAATGCTGATTCCCAGCCCAGCTCTCTCACCCATTGGCATTTTCCAAATGGCATTTTCTTGTGCTTGCTCAAGCACGGAGCAAACCTTCCTCCTTTCCCCCTGGAGCTGCCTGCTCCCCATCCACGGTAACGTACGGCGGGATCTTTCCTGCTTGCCAGAGGTGTGAAGCCAATGTAAATTACTTTCCCTTTTGCATTGAGGGAAAGTCTTATTATCAACCTGTCACATCTAGACAGCTGCCAAGCTGCTTTGTAAGAAGAATTAAACCAAGCTCAATCTCAAAAGATAGATTCTTGTCCCTCTTTGGGGGCCCCGTGGAGTGCTCTGGCCTTCACCAGCAGCAGCAATGTAGATCAGGTTTTTTTTTTCTCTCTCAGCTGACCTTTATCAGTCAGAGTCTAGCACATAGGGGAGACCACAGCAGCATAAAACAATTCACTATCATCAAACAGTAGGTCACAAGAAAACTGTTTCCCAGGCTTTTAGCCAGAGACATCTCACAACAAGCTGAAAGAGGAATTACTTGGGTTCATCCTTGAAATACAGCCCTCTCCAATATAAGAACTTGGTCATCAGTAGAGACCAGCATGGTCCCCAATGCAGCTGGCATGCCAGAAGAGGAGAAGACAGTACCCCTCACAGATAAAAGAAATGAAGAGGGAGTTTAGCATGACAGAACAAGATTATCTGCTTTGCAATCCAGCCAAGATGCTAAAAGGAAGCACATCTTCCCCTCTCTAGCTTGGTACGTTCCCTTCACACACCTTGGACTTTCTTTCAAAGTGGAAGTAGAGGTTTTGGCACTTCTGTGGCAGTGGACAGGTAAGTTTAACCATTGTTTCTGTGGTTTGCTCATTCATTCAGTTGACTTCTCCAGCACTCAGTGCACTTGTGGTATGAGGCCTCATAATTTCCCAAGGCATGTGAAATTTATAGCCAGCAGTTTTCCTGATGGGAAAGGAAAGCTGTTATTTGAATATCCTTTATCTTAGCTGTGCTCCTCAACAACAGCAACGCTGGCTGCAGCTCTGTGGGGGAAGGTTTTACAAAAGTCAGAAGTGGTGAAGGCAGTGGAAATTCGGAGGTAGCAAGAGTCCCTCCTCTCATCATTTCCATCCCACTCCTACAGTCTACAAACTGGGATATAGCTACGCAGGGTCACAGCTTCATCAGATAGCTGTTGTGCAAATCACACAGATGCACGCACACTCACACTCCCGTGGAAACTTGTTTCTGGCCAACTCCGATGATTTCTCTCATGCAAAATTGACACATTTTAAGATCTAATTATTATCACAAAGCTCTAAACATCATGGAGCGGACTCTCAGCCTTTGCTCATCAATGCCCAACTGCTCTCACTGATGTCTTCTCTTGGAGCAGCAGTTTGTTAGCTGCAGGAACCATCTGTCATATTGAGCTTGGGAACTAACAAACTAGAAGAAGTTCAGCCCAGAATTTGACATCTCCCTGCCAGATGCTCAGATTTGATGCCCAAATCAGAGTCCATGACATTCTGGTTATTTGGATTCTAGTCCCACATGAGCCATGACAGACCATAGCTCTTGCCAGTTGGTTCATGGCCTAGAATGTTACAATTTCTGCTGAGGATCAATTGCATTTGAAGTGGGTTCAGGTAGCTGTACACAGACAAAAAGAAATCCCACATTCCTTCCTTATGTTTTGTACATAAATAGCCACTGTCCCACAAGCCCGGATGCCAGGATGCCCTGCCTTGTCTGCAGCAGCGCTCTCAGAAGGAAGCAGGCTGGGTTTGTCACCAAGAAGGGAAGACAAGGCATCTTGGATTCCTCCAGAGGTGCTGCTCCCTTCAAGCTGTCTGGATTAGGGCCATCTGTAAAAAGGGAACAATTCAGCTATAGTTTTTACAGCCCAAGTCCAAAAGGATGTCTCCTGTTGCCAGTGTGCTCTCAGGAATCAGCAAGACATCAGCCTCCAGGCAAGCTGGCTGGATGCTTCTCCAAAATCAGCCTACACACCTTGGCAGCACAGCCTGTCACTAATCCCTAGAAAACAACCCCCTTTGAGAGCTACAAGTAGATGATATATTTTTAAAAAGAATTAATTACTCACAAATTTCTGCATATTAGAACTGTTAAGTCTTTACAGCTGCCATCAAATTGTCTTTTCACCTTCATTTCCCATTTCCACACACATCAGTGATGGCAGAGACTGGCATAACCAGACAGTGCCTGCAGATTAAGTGGGCTGTGAACCTTCTTAAGCCACAGATGGAGAAGCATGAAGGTTGTGCGCAGAGCCTTGTGCCATCAGTTTGTTACTCACAGATGAGCAGCCCCGGCTGGAACAAAAGCATTCAGCATAACCAAACACCGAGGAATAAGCAGTTGGGTATTTCAGCAAATCAAATTCAGATCCCTTTCCCTTGTTAAATCTGTCCTTTTCCAACAGTCATGGACAGAACTGCGGTCTTCCTAACAGTTTTGAACACAGAGGAAAGGCAAAAGTAAAAAGTCAAATTATTCTCTCAGCACAGCACACTAGTATTACCTAGCAATATGACTGTTTTATATAGAAGCCTGGTCCATTAAGTACTTTTCATAATTTTAGCAAAAGCATTCATATTTTCAGAAACATGGAACTAATTTATTTCCTCTACTACTTTCAGCTTAGCTTTTGTAGTATAGAAAAGGAATGAGACCTAAAAGTCAGGGATGTTTCCATTGAAATCAGTGTGTTTGCCCCAGTGAGAAACCACATTTGATCAACTCATAACCAGTCTGCTAATCACCGTGTAAAGAACCTTTTTGTGAGCACCACCTCCTTTAGGGTCATGCTAGCTTCCACTGAAATTAAATGAAAAGATCTCCGTGATTTCACAAGAAGCTGAATCTAGTCTGCAACAGAAACCTCTTCCCATCCAGCTGCAAGAATCCGAGTCAAATCTCTGGGACCTTATAATCTTTTTGCAAATTATCACTTTACCTTTACATCTTCCTTTACTTCAGGGTGCTTAAAGCCCACCCCCCCAAAGATGTCACCTAAAACAGCATTACACTTGCTTGACATTGCTGATCTTGTCTGGAGCTCAAAGGCCAGCGAAGAAAAAAAAAAATTCTTATTTGAACTTCAGCTCTGGTTCAATTACAGACTGGGGCAAAAGCTCAGGTTGATTTCATTTTATCCCAACGGCCTATTTCTTCTTCAATACGCCCCTCTGTCCTTGCACCTGTTCTATAGACACACAGAAATGAAGAAAGCCTTAAATCTGCAGTCCCTCGTTAAACAAAGCTCAGACTCTTGTGAGGCCCAACACAGATGTGTCTTTATTTCATGTCATCTCTGTATACCAGGGCCTCCAGTGACTTTAATCAGTAACACGGCACTACAATAAAGATTATAAATTAAAGAGCATTTTTGAAACCTGGCCTGGTTTCCCTATGATAGAAAGGCGTAAGTTTAGAAAGGTGAAGAAACACTCCCTGCGCTGTGTTGCTATCAACAGACAATCCCTCTAGCTCAGCAGTCTGGGGTTTTATCACACACACACAGAGCTCACGAGATAGTAATCAATTAAGCTTTTTGCTAAAGCAGTTAGTCAGAATGGGAACATCTGGAGTTGAGATTCAATTGTCCAGAACTAGCTGCCTGATAATTAATATTCCTCCAAATGGCTTTTCTATCAAGGTGTCTCCCCTGTTTCACCAGCTGTTCCCCTGTGGCTGGGATACACTGCTGAGTAGTTGCTCATTCCCCAGCCCAAGCCTTGCATCAAAACCACAGAGACAGGTGAGCTGGAGGACTTATGTTTCAGCATTGCCTCAGGCACATCCGCCAAGACTATGTAAGAAAAATGTCACCTCACTTCAACAGCAACAGGAAAAAACCCCTTGAGGAAGTGTTTTAGGAAATATATTTGTGTTGCCTCCATAGGACAAGTGCGAGGAGGATGGATTCACCATCACAAGACCTCATGAAGATTCAGCTCCAGTTCCAATATTGACATTTTACAACTCTAAAGGGTCACATTCTTCAATGGCCTGTGGACCATGCTGTGATGAAACTCAGACATATGTCCTTTGCCATCACCAGTCAGGCTAAGCCCTATATCCCTGTTTAGCTTACACGTGCAAGTTCAGGCTCTTCAAGCATAAACTGATGCCTATATAATTGCTCCACACTTAGATAGTAGTTACTGCTCTTTAATACAGCCCTAAAAGCACGTCTAATTGAATTGCAAATATTTCACTCTCACCCTGAGTGCTAGGCAGCAAGGGAGTCCCTTCAGCTGTCTGAAAAATGTCTTGTTGCAGAGAAACCTTGCTTTCTAGTTACAGGGAAACAAAATAACTAGACTGGAGGGAATGCGTAGGCCCTACATCAAGCAGGGATGTGACCATAAATATTGATAGATCATATGCTAAGTATTTATAATGAGCAGCTGGATATCTTCACCCAAGAAACTCTTGGTTCTTCTCAACTTTAACTGAGTTTGTTCAATATTTTCTTACCTTTTGCACACTGGTTTAGGGCTGGGTCGTATCTTCACGATAGGAAGGGCATCTTCATTGCTCTCTTCATTGAGTTCTGCCCTGGGGAAGGGCAAGAAAAATCAAAATGCCCACATGATCTGCAAGTCCAGCTACAGCTATTTGGTTTCAAGGGCATTTCCAATCTCTTTAAGCTTCCAACAGGGAGAAAGGGATCTGATTCTATGCAGTCTCATTCACACCTCTTCTCCTGCCGCTGTGGAAGCACGATGTTGACTTCTCAGCAAACACAGCCCCATTCCTCAGGGTCTCTGCATTGCTTGCTTAGCTGAGCCCCATCAAATTATGTTCAAATCACACTAAGACAAGATAAAAATCAAAATGTGCCCCTTTCATACCTGGCTTTTGTATTTATTTGCTTCTAACAAAATTTATTATCCAGAGGAATTTCAGTTTTTACAGAGCTGATTCTTTTTTTTCCCTTTGCAATTTGGGTCAAATCCTATCACTGAGCCCTGCTAGATTTGTTGCAATATCAGCATTGCTGTCCCCAGGCTGGTGGGGATGTGACAAGTAAACATTGCTGATCTGGGCCCTAAATCCAAGCTGAGAACACCAAAAGTACTGTTGAAAAGAGCTGAGGCATCCCAGGCCAGCTGGCTCCAGGGAGCCTAAGGCTGGGGGGGATGAGACAGGCACAGAGCAAATACTACCCAGGCTTTGCATGGGGAAGGAGACCTGGAACAGCCCCTGCAAATGCCACATTTCTGGGTACTGACACACAGACTCTTCTGTGTGTCCTGCTCTCTCTGTCAAGAGATATGCTGGAACCATCGGTCTATAAATCACAGCAGACATAGGGCCAGAAAGAAATAGAGGATGACAGTGGAAGGTCAAGTGGACAGGGGAAGCAAAAATCACAAGGAAATAAAGAGAAATGAGGCTTTTTATTGGGCCCATTCTGACGATGCACAGGTGGGAACATGACAAGGTCTGCTCTGACATGTAATTCAGGCTGGCTGTTGCTTAGAAATGTCTGTTTATCCAAAAAGAAAGCTGCTCTCCTCATTTCAGTCTAGCTGGAAAAACAGGCAGTGTGGAGAAAAAAGTGGCCAGGAGGCACTACCTCCATGGGCCAAGATCTTGGAGCTTTGCAACAACAGCAAAACAGCTTGGGTCACCTCAGTGGACATGCTTGTGGGCAATACTACATTTCACCAGGGACTTCTACCCCCTACTTAATTCAGAGCAACTACTGTTTTAAATAAGCATTTTCAGCATGGAAAAGGACTGTCATTCTTACTACCCCCAAAGGACACATCAGGCAGCAAGTGGGAAGGAAACAGATCCCTGAAATAAGGACACCACCCTCCCTTTTAATTCACCTCATTCCCACCTCTCCTTCCCTCCCTATAGTCAAACTTAAGAGGAAAAAATGAGCTAAGTTTCCTGCTGCTCAGGGGCTCCCTGCAAGGTTCAACCCTCTTGTTCCCTTATTACACCTATTGTCCCAATGTCTCAACATCTGTGTGGAACATTGAGGATAGACCTCACATAGAAAAAAAAATTACTCAGTCAATACATGGAGGACATACACCTTGGAGCATATGGCACAGGTGCTGACTATCACTGTAGATAATGTCAATAAAAATGCTCTATGGCATGCATGAGCTGGGCTGCTCAGCCTTCCAGCTGAGGAGTTCAATGCAGACCTGGCCACTGTGTCATATTTTTAATGCATGACATAAAAGTAGAGAAGCTGTAATGGGCTTATGTTTTCAAATGGGCTTCCAACCGTGCCACCTGGAAGTCAAGGAGATGTGGGAAGACAAAAAAATCCAAACCATTAGGTCATAAAGGCTCCAGGAGAAAGCCAGCCAGCATTTGATAAGCCAGGTCTCTGTTCTCCAAGGTGCTGGTGCTCAGGGCTTATTCCTGCAAATTGCTACAGCCAGCAACTTTCACGCTCTTGGAGTAGACTCAACAAATTGCCTCTTGGTAGGGAATAACAAGTCCTGAAGACAAACCAATAACTGTACCTAATAGCCCTGTGGAACTATATTTATCTTCCATGGCAGTTCTAGAGCTGAGACTCTCCGACTTCCTGCCCCTACAACAGTCTCACCCTGGAGGTAATTTGTGTCTCTTACACAAGATACCTGAGCCACGGGTTATTTAGCAGCTAGAGCTTGTGGTCTGTAGTGGAGAGAGACTTATGGAAGATACTTGGCAAAGTAAATAGTACAGAGCAGCCAACTGATAGTCTTCGCCCTTTCACAGCCTCTAAGGAGCCCTTTGCTTTTTATCAGAACAGCAGGGTAACAGACATCCCTCCAGCACATAACCAACCCATCTCTGAGGACCAGGAGATGAGGCCATAAGCAATGAGTTACAAACACGGAGTATTTCTGAACTCATTTGTCTGCTGATAAGATTCAGGCCTTATTCCAACCTGCAAATGGGATGTGCTTCACTAGTTCTAAATCACTCAGCAGGAGATAAGTGGTTAACGCCTGGAGCCCTGAGGTACCTTCAAAACATAATTGCTCATTAAAATAAAACAATAATTAAGTGGAAGACACAGAATCCTGTGATTTCTGAAGACTGCATCATTTTTTATAATGAATCTCTGAGGCTAGGAGCAGACAAGGTGTCGCCACCAAACAAGGGAGAAGGACTGAGAGAGACACGAGGGCACACACTCGTCTGGCAGCTGACAAAGGGAAGAAGTGACAGGACTTGAGAGAACCATGGAAAGGGTGCTCCAGGATGCCACCACAAGAAAGGCATAGCACCATTTGATAAGCAGGGAGACGTTCAGGTTTGCACTGGGAGGGGCAAACTTCAGGCTCAAAAGTTCCAAAACCAAACAACCACCAACCACAGCATCTTTTCAAAGTGCTGGGGGGTAAGAGGAAGGGGTTTACTTGGTGACACAGCTCCTGCCTTGTTGTGTGTTCATGGCCTCGGTAATACGGATGGAGGATCACAGCTTCTCAGTTCCCTTCAGGCTCCAATTAAAGAGTCTCAGTAACTGGTACTTAGCTCAGGCCCTTCTGGAGCCAGTGTAAATCAAATCTCTCACCCTCCTAGCACCATCCATCAATAATTGATCTCATCTCTGTGGGGATCTGTACGCCAGAAACTGATAAACAGGACAACCCTTACCACGTTCTTGATATTTGAGGTACCAGGAGATATTTTATCTGCCTGCATTCCCCCTTCCCAAATACAGAGACCAGAAGTCCCTATTTTTTCTTCAGGCAAGATCTGCTAAACCCTGCCCACCCCAAAAGCATTGATTAATCAGAATGAAAACCACTGCATTAATAGCTCAGTAAGTAAATACCTGATTGTTTTCATCCTCTTCACCACAGTTGAGTTGCATTGTTTTCATCACGCCTTTGCAACAAAATAATCAGGATTAAACCCAAACTGCAAGAACATATCATTACTTACAGTGCCATTCTAGGCTATTACCAAGTAATCAGGTCAGAGGGAATCCTCCTGTGTTACCAGCTTTCTGTGCTCCTTCTTCTCACATGGCGACAAACTCCTGCAAGCCAGGAGCTGAGAATTAATGAGAAAGCATCAGCATAATTTAGGTCCTAAACTTGCAACCCTTCCAGCTTTGCTCGCTCCTTGCAGATATAATCCCACAGAAGAGGAGCAGGGACAGACAAGGGAAAGTGTCACCATATACCCTCCAAACACACACCTTGTTTTACAAGTTCATCATAGACAGTGACGTGGAGTGGGTGTCACACACAGGGCTGTCCCATAGACCAGGCAGAATATCAAGCTCAGTTTGTCTGTGTAGAAGCTTTAAAATTCTTACCTGAATCCAACCCCAGGTACCACATTACAAAACTACCTAGTGTTAATCGGCTCTTCATTAACAGCCTCAGCAGAGGGTTGAGGCTGGAATGGACAATGGAGAAGTTGTCTCCAGAGTGAACTTCTGACCTTCCACTCCCAGGTCAGGGTAAGGAGAAAACCACTGTCCACCCTACAGCTGCCCCCAGAGCTCCCCATACTGGCAGGAGAAAAGCCAGACCGTTTTGACTTCTAAACATTTCCACATTAAAAATGAGGGCCAGCACTTCAACAGATCTCCAGCCTCGGCAAACAGGAAGGAAGCAGCAAGCAACTAAATGCAGAGGCTATTTTTAACTTGGGCTCATTTCTTAGGGAAGAAATTATTCATAACCTGTATGCATGCAGTGCATCAGACACACAACAGGCTTGGATGCAAATGCTCATTAATGGAGCTGCCAGCTGCCTCCTTTCTGCACTGGGAAGCAAGGGCTCATCTTGCTGCCTTCCAAGGGATTGCAGGGAAACACTGAAGGTGTGCACCTGTCCTGTGCAGCGGCTGCTGTGGTAGGAGAAGAAACAGGGCCTTTGAGGCACACCGTAATTTTAGCACTAGGTGCCCATTTCATCCCTACTCATGCTCAGAGTCATCCTTATGGCTTTCTTGCACCTCCCACTTCTTCCGTTCCCCACAGCCAGACTGTGAACACAGTGTCCTGCATTCTTCTGGGAGGTCCTCTTCTGAAAACTAGACATTAGTTTAGCCTAAGGCAATAAACAATTCTCTCCAGTCTTTTTCTCTACACGGGGAAAGCGCAGGTTTCCTACACTTGGAAACCCTTTTCTTGGAGCCCACTCACTTCCCCCAACACTTACATCCTTTGCTATAATCAATAGTCAAATGCTTCTGGCCCAGCAAGGGCACTGATCGCTTTGAACTGCAGTCTGATAATTGGGTTTGGCAGGCAATATTTGGCTTTAAGACCTTTCTCATTTCTTTGATTTCGCTTTTATAAAATACATGCTCAAGGATTTCAACTCTGAAGGTAAAAGACTATTATGATCATCTAATCTGACCTCCCACTTACCTCTGGAGGTAAAAATTCACCTGGTGGTCCTTTACTGAGCTCAGGAACTTCCAGTTGAGCTGGACTGCCACCTTCAGAAAAGTGATCTGAACTTGATATATTGAATTTAAGCAACAGAGAGCTTGCTGCATCCCTTAGGCAACCACTCCAGGGGTTCATCATCCCGTTGCTTAAAACATTCACCTCGTTCCCCAATTGGAAATCAATGTTAGAGAAACACAGACATTGGATCTTGTTACATCCCTTTCTCCACCGGTCTAAAAAGCCTCTTAACACTTTGTATTGTTGTGTATTTCCCCCCAAACTGTGAATAAGCTACTCCTATCACCTATACGTTATGCCAATTTTTGAGCAGGATACACAAAACAGATAAACAGCAGCTCCAAAATACAGCAGTTCATCAACAGTCTCAGCCTGAACAGTTTGGCTTTTCAATGGTTTTCCACTTGGAGAGCCCCACTCCCATGCCTGTCCCTAAGATCAGGTGGCTGCTTCCATGATCTCACATCGCAGCCAACTCAGAGGTGCTACGTGCCACTGAGCTCACCCTAACAGCTCTTTCGCTCGCATTAAGCATGAAGGCCAGGTTAACAAATGTGCTTTTGGTTTGTATTAGCCTAAACCTCCTGCTGTGATTCAGGCTCCAAAAAGCCTGCGACACCATAGTAAAAACATTCAGTTTGTTTGAGCTGCTTCAAATTAGGTTGGGAGTCTCCAGGTCCCTTGAGATGGATGCATGCACTGGGGAAAAGGGAAGAAAAGAGAAAGAGAAAAAGCTCGTAAGTAAGCCAAAATATTTAGGCTCTGAGCTTAGCTCACAAGCAATTACAAACCGTGTTTTCAATCTGCTGCTTAAGGACTCGGGGGATCCCTAGACCACTTCCTAAGAGTTCATAACAGGTAGTTAAGAGAGCAAATCGAGCGATGAATTCTTACAAGAAAATCCACCATGCCACTCAAAAAAATTTTGGGGCCCACATTGAAAATGAGGATAAGACCCAGTGATTACAGAACACAGGTACAACAATGCAGCTGAAAAGGAGCTTGTGCTCCTTTTCCTCCCTGATAATGAGCATCTGCTTCTCAGTGAAAAATCACACCTCAGTTAAGAAAGCACAGACACTCCTGCTATCCCCAGAAAGCAATTGGAAAAACAAATATATCTAATCAGAATGTAGCTTTTGCTAGTTGCTCACACCAGTCTAACAGCCCTCACACATAACTTCCCCCAGAAACAACACTAAAATGAGAGAAAAACATCGCAGACAACACAGAAGAAACAGTTATTTAGAAGGGATCAAAGCCAGTAACAAATCTCGCAGTTAAAGTCAGCTACCATTTAGGCAAAAAGAAAACTACCAAAAGAACCTCAATCAAAAAGCCCCTCTTCTTACCCCAGCAACTCCAGAACACAGCCCCTCCTGCAATGGGTCTTTTCAGTGTGCAGAGGAAATTGAGGCCAGTGATGAACTGATGCCCAGCAGCCGGGGTGCTTGGCTAGTCTGGAGGTCCCTGCTCTCAGCCAAGCAGCTGTGTGCCCTCTCCCAGGCAGCTGAGAGAACTGTGGTTGACCCCTTCTCCCCAAATTTCTTCCAAGAGGTCTTTACTCCAGCAAGCAGAAACACCCTATATTGAACTTGCTGTTGTGTGGAGGGAGATAGTACAGGTGGGATGGATTAACCAGAACATAAACAAAAAGCCTAAGGTGCAGCAAAAGAGTTATAGTAAAACTTTACTTGTACTGTGAGCTCCGAAAAATCTCTCCTCTCTACCTTCAGATACTGTGGGGTACGCACACCTTCATCTTTCCCATGGATATCAGTCCTGCACTGCTTGCCTGAAACTTCTTTTCCTGAAAAGAAATATGAGGCAAGTCCTTCTTTTTTTTTTTTTGAGAAAAAGGACATAGCAATCTCCATATGAATCCATAAAACATAGCTTTTATTATTCCCCCATCTGCTTTCTCACCGGATGGCACATATTTACAAAGCAGCCCTTGGAGGCAAGGGAAAAGAAGGAAAGAAAGTTGCCATGAAGAAATCCAAAGTGATGGGAAGATCTTAGGGTAGCTGTTGTAATTTATAATCAGCCCATTTAATACGGAACACTAATGCACAGCTGCTGAGCAAACTTGTCCAATATGTTTCTGCAGCAGCAAAAAAGGCCTCTGAGGTCGTTTTGGCGCCTGCACTATGCTACAAAGAAATTGTCTAATTGCAGAACCTTGTGTAGTCTTCATTATTAACCTCTTTCCCCTACAGCCAGCCAAACAACACAGCTCTCTCGTTCAGAAAGCTTGGAGCAAGAGGACCAAGTGAAAATGGATGAATAAATCCAGCATGAAGGGTCTTTTACTGTTGATCCTAGATTTATATCCAGAATAACCTTTTTCCCCTGAGCTGAGTGTGAGGCCAGTGACACAAAGCAGAACTCATCTTAAGACTAATAATGTTTCCAAGCTCCCTTCTTCCATCCAGCTTGCCAGTCTCTGTAACAAAAGCTCTGTCTCGCTCCGTAGGGGCTGAACCTAGAAATTCCCCTGGTACGTGTGTTCCCATGGTTTCAAGGTGCTCAATGCCTCCTCATTTCAGACTCAGAAGGACCTTGACCCTGCAGACAGAACATAAACAAGCCCTTCAAGGAAAGCCCAGGACAGGACGGAGAAGAGAGAACAGAGCCCCATAGGGCACTGCTTGGGCAGAGCAAAAGCACCAGAGTCCATGTGTGCAGGTGGCTGGACAGTGGTTCAGGCAGCTCTCAGGCTGGCTGCCGGTGGAAACTATTTGTAAAGCAGCCCAGTGTCTCTAGAGAAGTCATAAAGCCTGGAAAATAACTTGGAGAGATAGCTAAGGAGACCTGTGAGGAGGAGTTTCTCCTTGTGGTTTCTTAGGCATCATCATCATGAGCTAAAATGAAATGACTTCTGTCTCAGAAGTCTAGGAGGTACCTGCAAACCTGAGGTTATGTGCAAATGTGCCCCAGCTGACAGGCTGAGTGCAGAGGAAAAAGCAGTGAGAGCTGCAACTTCAGTTCTTAGGGGTCTACATGAGAATTTCAGTTCTCAGGGCTTCCACTTTGCTAAGCCTGCATCCCTGAAAACTGGATCTGAAACAGGCCTCAACACTTGCTCATAACTTCCATAACCTGCCTGGCATCCACCCAACGCTAGAAATCCTTGCTGCCTCTCTTGAATTTGGCTCAGACAGCACAAATCCCAGCTTCAGGCTAAGTGAACATTTTGCGAACCATTCAGCAAGGCTGGCCTGAGTTCCAGTTTGCAGATGATTTGTTTTCTGGAGGAAGGAGCTAGCCAAACTCACCCACACAACCTGAAGGCTGGCTGCTCAGCTGCAGTGAAGGTAAAGCTGGAACAGGCTCTCTGTGCCTGAAGCCATAAGAAGTTTGGGATCACTCAGACAGATGCTGTAACTGGCTGTTGACAATCTTTAAAAGCATTCAACTGTAGATAGAAGGTGGAGCTTTTAATTTTAGTTATAAGCATACTAAATAAATTTAATAAATTAAATAATCTTGTGTGTATCCAATACTATCATAACATAGCCGTAAAGAAATGCTCAGTTTCTTAGTAACCTCTCAGAAGTCTCTGCAAGAAAACAAAAGTACCAGTGAACTTTGAACCATTGTTAATGCAGACGGTGCTGAGATTGTTAATCAGAGGACAAAAAATTATGGCTGAGCAGGCTCCAGTCTGTCCACAAAGCCTTCTCCAATTAAAAGTAACATGGTCATGTCAAAGAAAAAGCAAAGGGTTCCCAAGGCATTAAATCTTGTCTAATTAGCAATTGCTAAGAACCAGTGAGTGTTTTGATTTGGATGAGTTTGGAAACCTCTACATTAACAAAATCATGTTAGAAAAGGAAGTTATTCCAAGAGATCATACAATAAAAAGACTTAACTAGACTACAGTACAGTTTGAAAGAGCCTAGCTCTTCTCCAGTGGAGTTGGGGATCAGCTCATGAAACATACTTGGTTGCATTGGGATAGTTTTTGTGTGATGCTGAAAATGAGGGGAGTTTAAATAATAAATCTACTAGGCTACTCCTGCTGTCTGTTTGTGGTTTCATGTTTGGATTAAGGTCACGAGAACAGTTTTGACTTTTATTTTGCTGAAGCTGCTTCCTCCAACACCCCCAGTCCTTGGCTGATACACAATGTCTGCTAAGCACTATGGGTCCTCTCTTTTTGATCGTTGCCTACTGCCAGAGCGGTAACAGCAATGGGATCCAAATATATTTTTTTAATTGGTTTGTTGTACTGTGGTTTAATGTTTGCTTTGCATTTGTGACCATAACTTCTCAGCTTGTGCCTGCAATCCCCTCTTGCACTCACATCCCCATATTAGACCAGACTGGGACTATTTGGCTTCCAAGATCTGGACTGACGGCAGGCAGTCTGATGTGACCACAGGTGGTTGTGCTACTACAAAGCTTACACTTGCAGTTATTTTCCAAGCTATAAGAGGGTGACATTGTCACACATAGCTTGACATTAATGCATTTTAACCAGAAGAAGACATGTTCCCTATCTCAATCTCCTCATGGTGGTCGTAAGGCAAAAAGAGATTAGACAAAGTCTACAAAGGACACAGATTTTTGAGCCTGATCTTGAAAGTTCAGGGAGGAAGGATCCCTCATTTACCAGTACTTCTAAAATTTACTTCCTTCCTAACTATTGTGTCAATGTGTTTATTTCAAAATCCAACAACTTCTGGAATAATTCAGTCTATTGGTTTTGCTTTGGAAATACCGCTAGAGTCCACATAGGAAGGAGGTTGTGCCTGGGCCATTTTCTGTTATTTCTGGGAGCTGTTATCAATTTTGTCCTGATAGATATTTGGATCCACCATCCTATAAAAAAATCATTAAAAAATTAAAAAATTCAAGAGAAAAGCATTCACCTCTGTGAATCAAAACATCCTCATTTGGATGTCACAGCAAAAGTCCCAACACCAAAGTGACCAGAAGAACAAGGGTCATTTTACAGATATTGGTAAGTTAAGAAGCTGAAAACAGGATTTTGTGGAACTGCTTCAGAGAGGATATGAAATAACCATGGGGAATTTATTAAAGCAAACAATGCAGATATTCTGTACCTTTTTGAGGCATACAGAGGATCAGGTCCTCAGCTTCCTTCAAGCTTGTTTCCGCACTTGAAATTGCACTTGTTATCCACAAAACTGGCTGCAATTACTGTGCTGGAACAGGTTGAGTTGTGACTGACTGTATCTCTGCACATCCAGCGTCAGGAAAACTAGAGGCAAATGCAGACTGATTCATTTTGCATAGGAAAATTGGAATTTTCTATCAAAAAAAAAGTGATCCTTACTGCCTCACCAAGTAAGTCAGCCAGTTTGGAGTGTGAAGTGAGGATCAAAAAATAGATCACCTATGGCTGCTTCGAATGTTGAGTGTATAAGCACCTTAAGTGAGTCATTATTGTCTTTCTTTTACTTCAGCCTGGACGTAAGAATATGTTACTAACTCTCTAATTTACAGCAACTTTTAGTTATACCTGGGGAAACTTTGATAGAAAGCTGCTGTAATTGTCTGAGTTTGATTTCTCCACGTTTTGTTTTGTGCACAATTACCAGAGCCACTGGTTGCTTGTTTCCTACTTTCGGTAACAGCTTCCTGGACCTGCAATGGCTCAGGTGAAGCAGAGACCGTCTTTTTCCCTGCAAACTCACCCTGAGCCACCCAGCCTTGATCTAAGCTGTGTCTCTGATTTCCCTCCTTCTCAGCCAAGCCTGTAGCCTAGCAGCTCTCCCACCCTTCCTTCCCATTACACCCCACTCACGTGTAGAAGTGGAACAAGCCTTTAGGTGGGCTGTTTGGATGCCTTTTCCCAGACCTAACTACTATACATTTTCTTGCTGTGGTTGAAGCACTGGTTCAAATCCACCATCTTTTCCCATTTTCCAGTTTCTAAAGAAACAGCTATTAAAATCCTCTTCCCAGTAGTATGTACTGTGTCATCCTTCGTTTTGAATTCTTCCTGTAGCAAGCTTCTGTGTGGAAAAGGATTTAGCTGATTTTGGACAAAAATTTCTGGATTTTCTTGTTTGTTGTTTTTGGGTGGTTTTTTGTTTGTTTGGTTTTTGTTTTTTTGAATCAGGGGACAGTGGGCTGTGGCTTGGGCTCTTGGGCTGAATGCAGCACTGATGTTTCCTCCTTCTTCCTCTGTTTTCTCCATATTCATTCAGGTGTAACAAGAGAGGCAGACACCTCCATCTCTTTTGGTTCCTAACATTTCCCCACAGCTTTTTGATTTGAATTTATGGTAATCACTTTTTTTTCAAATGCTTTTTCATGATAGCGGTGGTCTGTCTTTATCTTCACAGATCAGATATGTTCACCCTAGCACAGCCAAGTCATAATCAATCCCATTGGCCGTTAAAGCACCAATTCATATTTATTAGCTGGAAATATCTGGCCACCGTGCCCCGGCAGCCAGGATGCAGAGTGGGACCCCGCTGCGCTGAGACACATGCAGACAGATGAGCAGGACACTTTGCTCAGACCCTGCTCAGTCACCAGCCCAATTTCAAAGTGTTAAAGGTCTAATATAATTTGTGAACTCACCTCAGTTTATATGAGCACTCAGAGAGTTAAAGCTAGCAGTTTATTTAGGTTTGGTTTTTGGTTTTTTTTTTTTTATAGTGAATGTGCGCTTCTCAATTTCTGTATTATTCACACTTCAACAAATCCTATTTCATTAGATTTTGGGAACTGCAACGGTAATTTTGGTGATTAACTTTAAATTGGGGATAATACACGAGCAGACATTAACATAATGTCAAAACAATTTTGTACAATTGTTACTTAACCTCGGTCAAATTGTTTCCGCCCCCAGCATCCTCCCAAATGGACCTTTATTAATGTGACACAGACAAACACAAGAGAACCCTGGGCTTTATGCAGGGAAATGATTAAACAAGAACACTTATCAGAAATGATCACGCAGGGTAACAAGGCAGCAGGACAAATCTCCGAATTCTCATATTCTCAAGGCTGCATCTGGCCTTTAGAGGAGCTACATGAACGAGCCCTCAACAGGATGCTCAGGAAAGGTGTCATAAATTGTCTTGCCTGGATGACAACTAGCAGAAGCTCAGCAGCAAGATGTTTAGCTTCTTGCATTTATTATACACAGGTGATTTTAAAGCTGATGGATGGGTATTAATTACTGTGGAGACTGAAGATCTTTATTTCTATCTTGATGCCACAGCTAGACCTGAGACAACCCATTTTTTTAGGACTGGAGGAGAGTTTGTTCTCTGCGGCCTCTTCAGCCAATGGACCAGGAAAAAGACAAACCCCACGAGGAGTGATGTGTTAAGGTGCCTCACACAGCCAGGGGATGTGGTCCCTCCTACGAAGACTCGATGCCTCCTCTGTGCAGGAGGCTGCTCGCATGAGCTCTGTTCGTCGCTGCCCAGGAACCACATTCCCATTATATGCTGTAATTGTCAGAGAATCCTCCTGGGCTTTCATCTCATTAACTGTCAGGGGAAAGTGAAAACATTCAGCCAGGTGTCCAGCTTTTCAGTCTCACTGGATTTCCTAGGGCCTTATCTTGCAATTCCCACAGTTTTTACAATCAGTAGACCAGCTCCCACTGGCATTGAGGGGAGTGGGATAACTCCCTCGTTGCTGAGGCTGGGATGGAGGGATGCTGGGCTTGTTGCAGCTGTGTTGGGGGACTAGCTTGTCACTTACCTGCTTTGCACGTGTATTTGCCTGAACAATCACTCCCAAAACACAGCAAAAACTGGAAACTGGCTGAAAATTTGAGGCTTTGATCTGCAACTGTCTCTATTAAAGGAAAATACAGGGTAAATGGGAAAAAAAACCCTAATTTGTCACCAGACCAGCTTTTATCTAAAGTGAAACCACAGAGATTAGTGCTGTTGGCAGAAGAACTCCCCTTTACCATCTAGCTGAGATGCTTCTGACCAGATTGGTTTGATGTTAGTTGGCATAGCCCCTTAGTCTTGGAGAGGAAATACTTCCTACAACCTCTGCTTGGTGCAACACCTGGCAGTCCTTCAGGTCTGGACTGTGAGAGGTTCGCATCAGCACCATCAAGCTCTGAAAGTGTTTGAAAATTTGAAAATGTTTTGCTCTATAAGGTATATCCTCTTCTATATGTCCAACCAGAGACATCCAGAGAGGAAGAATCAGGTAATCACCTTGCAATCACTGGGAATGGATCCACAAATCACCTTCTGCAACTAGATTCACTCACAAGAACCTTAATTTAGATAAAGTTTGAAATATTCAAGACCAGTGATTGCCTTTAACAATGTTGACTAAAATTAGTTCTGACATTTATTCCAAAAGTGGAGAGGAAAGAAAAAAAGGAAGAAAGGATGAAAAACGTTTTGTTTTGTTTTGTTTTGTTTTGTTTGAGTTCATGGGGTTTCTTTTAGAGATTTTTTTTTTTTTATTTCACATAATCGGTCTGAATGGAACATAATAAATCAGAGAAGGTAATAAACGGCTCATAAAAAATCACTTTTCAAACTGTTGCTAAAACAGCCTCACAACAGTTGGTGCTCTAATGGCTCACTGGAGGGATCAGAGAAAGCTTAGGTGAGCCATGAACTTCAGGGTAACAAAAAGTGCTGGTTGTTAGCACAGTGCCATGGCTTTACATTAGGAAAAGTCAGTACCACTGCATGTACAAAGCATGAAGCAACTATTAGGAGCTATTTGCTCCTTTCTTTGCCTTTGATCTCTCCCATTTTTCTCTGTAATACACTGCAGTTTCGAAGGTTTTGTCTTTTCTACACAGGGTCTGAAGTTTATTGCGAGGTCTTGCAGGGAGGTGTTTTGTGACTTGCAGCAGGTAGAGGATATGGCGCAGGTGTTCTGGGGAATCATCTGGAGTGAACATCTGCTAGGTGCTCCAGAGGAACAGGATTTGATGCATGGGATGGTCTCTTCTCCATTGTATTAATATCTCCTTTTCCATTTGGAGACCTTTTCTGTTTCAGAAGGATGTGACCAATGCATCTGCATTTACCACATCTACATTTTACCAAAACCACATTTCTTAGGGAAAAAATAAGACATTTATCTAAACTCTCACAGAAAAAAAAATAAATTGTTTGGTTGAGAAGAAGACTTTGTTACTGCCAAACCAACCCTCAAACAGAGAGACCATGCGTTAAATAAAATCACATTGTCTCTGCAAGTACCCGCTTGAGGACAGAGGAACAAAGCATGAGTCACTGTGACGTACACAAGTAAAATTATGAATGGTAAGCTAAAAATAAAACACTTTCAAATGTAGTTGTGTTCCTACTTCTGACTGATGAGCATATTCCTCCAGGGGAGGTGATACCTTACTATCTCAGCTGGGCAGCACTGTCAGCCACACGCAGAGCCCCAAAGCAAGCAGCTCCCTAATTGCACTGCAGCTGCAGCACAGGGCTTTGAGCCTGCTGGATGACGCCAGCCACACTCTTCCCAAGGATGGGGCACTCTCTAGTTGTGGCATCATCACCCTTCACTCCTTTGAAGTCCAGACATCACCTGTTCAGAAGAGGCACCCTTCATGTCAGCTGTCCCTTAGAAGGAGACACAGCATCTTATAAGACTGTCAAAATGTTACATTTTGAGCCTGCACTGAATGGAGACAAAAGTTCAGCATTAAATATCACCGGTGATAGTCTTTTTCTCTGATAGGTGCTGTGAATAGCTAATAAGAATACATGAGCCAGGCTGTCAATGCAATGAAGTTCCTCCTAAGCTTTTCAGTGCACTGATATTTTACAATGTAAATTGCTTCATCCCAAGAGATGTCCCAGCAATGTAACAATACGAGCACATAAATTCTAAGGTCTTTGCTTGGCTTTCACAGCTTTTATGTAGTGTTTAGCTACCTTGCCTGAGTAAGGGCAGGGTAAAACCTGGGCAATGAGTTTAGCTCTGCTCATTTACAGTTCAAAGAACAGGTAGTTCTTGATAACACTTCTAAGTATATAGCAGCTCCTGCTGGATGTTACACAGAAGGGGAAGAAGACAAAAAATTAGGTGGGCTCTTCTAAAGCTTATATGCAAGCTTGAAAACCTCCCCCTGTTTTTCTCTATTTGCATAAATAAAGAGGAAATCTGTCATTCTCCATGTGTGCAATACACCACCAGCCCAGACCAGGATCCTACCATCAAGATTCCAGAAAAATTTGGAATTGTACCTGTACTCCAAATCTGGGTCAGGCTGACATATAAACCTGAGCAACTATGAGTGAGCAGAAGCAGAACACCAGAGAGACAACATCGGACAGGACTGGATCCACCTTGAAGTGGGGAGGAAAGAGAAACAGCAGTTGGGTTGCCAGTGTGTGGTGCTGCTCCTCTCGCTGTTCCCCAGGAGCGCTGGGAAGGTGATAAATGAGTGCTGAGCAACCACATTAAGTGATTCATGAACATCTGCAGACCTTATCACAGGACACGGGACTCCAGGACACTTCTAAGACTATGAGACAGTCCTCAGTGACGAAGACAGCTTTGCCTTGATTTTGAAGACTAAACATTGCTAACCTCCCTGGGCTGGGAAGGGGATGGCTCTCAGATCTTTAAAAGGAATGAGGAAACAACAGTGGTGTCTGACTTGTCTTTTTTTTGCTAATGAGCTTTCAGAAGTTGTTTTTGAGCCATACTCTTTGCCCTCATTATAGCTGTGTTTCCATAAGCTCTGCCTGTTGTAATGAGGAGAAATCTGGACCGATGCACAGTTTTAATGAGATACAGTGTAGATGTAAAACAGAAGGACTAACATCTGAAGCAAGACCTCAAAGTGGAGTAACAGAAACAAGTAGAGGATTTACCTCAACAGAGAAACCAAGGCAGGAGAAGAGGAAACAACAATTTTCATGTCACAGGCAGAACAGATAAAACTTGCCCCTCCAAATCAAATGTGAATTCAAGAGGCGATATCCAGAAGGACGTAACTCACCAAGGGGAAAGGAGGGAAGCTAAAAAGAGATCCAGCAGCTAATGACATCTAAGAGTTGAATGGTGAGAGGAAACGCTCGCTGTCGACAACACCAATGAGGAATGAAACAGCCAGCAGAACATTTCCTTTGTTCTTGTCTCATATCTTTTCATGGAAATTGAAAGGGCAGTTTTCACAGCTGGTGAAGGACTTCTTTTTTTTCCCCTTCACTCTGCCATCTGATGCTGTCTCCACTTTGAAAACAGCAAATTTATGCCTGAAGCTGAACGGGTAAAAATTGGACTCTCTTGCCTGTGGGTATCTTGCCATGAAGAGCAGCAGAATCTGATGAGAGATTTCATCCAGATCAAATCAGAGAATATTCAACAATGTCTCTGTTTTCG
This sequence comes from Pterocles gutturalis, assembly GCF_000699245.1. Lineage (NCBI taxonomy): Eukaryota > Metazoa > Chordata > Aves > Pterocliformes > Pteroclidae > Pterocles > Pterocles gutturalis. Next base: position 16,748 of record NW_010140374.1, on the reverse strand, counting down.
CAGGAGACTCTTCTGAGCAGCGAGAGGGAGCCAGGAGCCAGGGCTCACCTGGGTGCACCCCACGATGCTCAAGGGGGAGAGAATGGGATAAGACTGTTATTTTTTTGCCTGCATTCTCTGAACCCAATGTGTCAGAGTGAGAGATCTCCAGTCTGAACCCAGAAGAGACCATGCAACTATGTTATATTTCGTGATGCTAAGAAGCAGGGGTAAAACCCGTGTGAGTTCCCACCTTCTCAGCAAATCTCTGCCTGATGGTGCTCTGCCAGTGAACAATACTGTCCTCTCATCTTTGTTAGCATGGTATTTTCGCTCGAAAGATCACTAGTGAACCATTCACCCACAGTGACCCTGAAATAGTTCCTGTTGAGCACCAGGGCAGGTCTTTGGTCTTGAGACAAGTAGGGAAAAAACCCCATTCTTTCAGGAGAAACTCGGGCTCTTTTCTGAGCCTGGATTTACATCAGGGCAGTGCTATGGTTTTCTCCTTCTGCTTTGTACCTGCTCAGGGGTATGCCTGCTGCTTTGAACTGTTCATAAACACATTGATGTGCAGAGCACTATAGTGGCCATGTTTAGAAGATAAGTCTTGCAGCCGTAAAGACGGGAGATTTGTGATATTACCTTCAATGAAATTTTAAACACTGCAAATATTGATATGGATGGCTCAGCATCCCAGTGCTGACTGGCTCATTCAGACTCTGGCTATGACTCAAAATGGTTTAGTCCCTGTGTGTGTCCCTGAGAAGATTTCTGTCCTGGGATAACCACGGGCTTCAGCAAATCCCATGTGTGGGGGGTGGTTTATTCCCTGAACCCCCCAAAATCCTCTAGTCTCCCTGACTGTACTAAACTGTGGCCAGATTTCTGTAGCTTCTCATTAGAAGAGAGGAAGCACAACCATTAAATGCAGGCAGCTTTCCGCAGTACTTGGCCAGCTGCAGCTCTCAGTCCCAGAAGCCTGCTGTGGTGCATTTCCCAGCCTCTCTGCCTCCCAGGACTCACTCCTCACAAAGAATTGCTCTGCTGTGACAGTGGGTCTCATTTTGCAATAGGACAGCCACCATGATGTTTTCACATGAAGAGGAGTACGCTGTCCCTCGATGCAGCATTTGGAAAATCCAGGATTGCTGTGTTTTATTTTTGATCATTCGATGCCAAGGATTCAAAACTGAACAGTTCTGAAGGGTTTTGTTACTGCAGATGCTGTTGGTTTGGGATGTAAAACCATGCTCTGCTTTCCTGCATCCTACCTGGAATGAGTTAGAGGAATCAGGCAGAGTTAGAGGAATCAGGCAGTGAGAATGCTGCTTTTTACTATTTCTTTTTCCCTATTAGCAGCCACTGGAGGAAAAGTTGGTGCATACATTGGGATTGGTGCATACATGCCACAGAGTGTGTGAAATAATGGAGTGCTTGCATGTGTAAAATGCATAAAGTGCAGGTCAGGCAACTGAACATCAATATGCACGTGATTAAGGGATGTATCTGTAGGCATGTGGGTGCCTGAACCAGTTTCAGATGCACTGCAATGATATTTGTCAGCTCTTGCAGCATGGTCTGGATGTCGGTACCCATTCAGTTCTGGAGCATTTCCACTCTTTGCAAGAAGCTATTAAAAATAAAGGGGTGGCAGGGAGGGGGAATGTATCACCTAATTGATTAGCTCCGTGAATCACAGAGATGCCAGCCTGTCAAAGAGTAAATCACTGAAGCTGTCTTTGATGTCTGCTTTGGTCAAGGACACACCAGCCTGCTGCAAATGTTGTCTTTCCTTTAATGTGCATTCTCTCCTCTCTCTCTTTTAGAGTTGTGCATGTGCATGCAGGGATTTTTTTTTTTTTTTTCCCCACTGGATGCCTGCAGCTGCCATACCTTGTATTTTGATTCCTTCAGCAATTACCAGCTAAGCAGGGTTGGGTAGGACAGGCCTGCAGAGGAGAGATTACTCAGGAATGGGAAATGCAAGGAGGGGTATTAGAGACCCCTCAAGGGAACTCTCTCCCTCCCACCACAGTGCTGTCACTCACTCTGAAAAATACCTCCCACTGCAAATAATCTTCCTGAAGGTAAAAGGGACCTCCAGTTAATCCCATCTTGTGCCAGCATCAGTTGCTGGAGGAGAGTGGAAATGAAAGTGGGGCTGGCTATTGGCAGAAAGACATGAGGTTTTCGCATTATCTAAAGAGCTGTTGGTTGTTTTTTTTTTTGCCATTTCCAGCATGGCTAGAGATTCACTAGCAGTCATGTGGTGCTGAAAGACTATAATAAAAAGCTAAGTGATGATGCAGCTTTTGTGATGGAATTTTAGCACTCCCAACAGGAGCTGAAGCCAGAAGCCGTATGCAAAAGAAAAAAAGTGCTATTCAGACAAAACAGAACAAGTTAACCAAATCCTCTGAATTTCAAGTCTGAGCTAGTTCCAAAGCTTCGGAAACTGTTATAAGGCACATCTTGACGTCCCTGCCAACAGACACCACATCTCCTATCACGTGCCATCTCGGATGGAAGAGTACTCCCCAGGAATGAACTACTTTTCCTTGGTTTCTTGCCAATGCCACCTGCCCAGCTCCGTCTAGGTAAAGCAACTCAGCGATAGCGAGCATTGGCTCCGACAGCCAGTCGGATCTGGGCCAGGCTGGGAGATGGCCTGTTAGTAGCTGTCGCTCGCTTGGCTGGGTTGGTTGTGTGGTGCTGGGAGAGGGTTCAGCAACTGAAGGCTTCTGCCAAGATTTTCTGCATGACAGCACCTTCCTTACCTCAGTCTGTGGCCAGACTGAGCTTCTTCCTGTGCTTCCCAAGAGCAGGTCTGTAAGGGAATGGAGTTCTGATATTTGCAGGCTGTTTTCTTTGGAATTCCTTACAAACACAAGCTGCTCCCTGTCCGAGTGCATACAGCCTGTGTGTTAACAGCAGAGAGGTACTGGCCACACAGATGGAGAGAGTGGGGCTCTGGTGGTGGCTTCCCTCTTCAGAAGGTGGTCTGACACTAAAAGGGCTCATGGGAGTCTTGCAAGCAGAGGATGGTGCTCCCAGAACATGCCTTGCTGTCATCCCCTCTCACTCCACCTCCCTGAAAAGCAACTCAGGGAATGTCATCACTCAGCAGGCTTGGGACAAGCCCAAAGTGTCAAAAACAAATGAGAGAAACTGCTCAAGGGTTGAAACATCAACAAAGGAGCTAGTGAAGAAGGGTGAGATAAGCAGTAATGATGGAAGGATGCTATATGCTGGATGCACTAAAAAGCATTGTCTCGTTCTTATTTCAAGCCACTGTAATTGGCTGTTCCTGTCTTCCAGCAGAGCTTTTTGCTGCTAATGTTCCTCATGTAAGAGTTTCCAAATTGAGGTTGGATCAGTCCATCAGCTGGTCTTTGGTAAAGTACTTGGGTAGAGATTTGAGTCTAAGGTGACATTTTCTGTCTTTGAAACAACTACTGCAGCTTTTTTTTTTTCTGAATCACCTTTCATTTGCCAACAGCTTTCTTGAACTGTGAAAACCAGCACATAGCACAGCTTTCCAGCACGGATACCTGCCTGTAGTTAACATCAGCATGCTCTTTCTACTCTTCCTTCTCTTTGTCTTCAGCCCATTACCTTAGAGGACACTGAACACACATTCCAGCCTGAAATCACCCATGGACACATGTTCCTGGGGATCTCTGCTTTCCAAGAGAGCTAGAAATATGAGATGTTGGAGGTTACACGTGGAAACACTCCAAGTGATTTCCCTTTTTATTCCCAGTCTCTGTTTTGCTCTCTGTAAGGTTTAAATCCACTTCACCCATGCCACGCTTGTCCTGCATTGTTCTAAATTCCTCCTCAAAATGACAGGCGGTATCTATTCAAATGCTTCATCCAGCAATCTTGTTATCATTATCAACCAAACGTGTAATTTTCTCCTCCTCTCCTCTCCCCAAAAGTATATGATTTTCATTTATTAGATTCAATTTCTATAAAACAAGCCATGGTATGAGATACAATAAAAACACAGAGAAAGGTCATGAGGCATCTTATTGCCATCTCTGATTTCTGTCTGATTTTCCAGACATGCAAGATATTAAGCCATCATTAAGAATACACACATTAATCCCTCTTAAAATCTTAGCCTCCAAAGCAGAGGTGACAACTGGTGGCTTTTTAAGGACATAATACTGTTGAACTTGACAGGAATCCAACTTGCTCTGATTTCCGTGTGTATCTTTAGTGAGAACCCCCTGACAGGATGCTCATGGCTGGATTCATCTGCTGGAGAAGAGAAGATTATTAGAAATGCAGAGATGATGGTTTAACATTACAGTGTATGTGCAAGTTCTTTATCTTGGACTTGAGATCTTAAGGATCCTCTCAAAGGTAATCAATGGCACTTTAATACCCTTTGAAGCTTTTATTCACAACACTTGCGTGGTACTTTGTGCCACATTGACTTTACTATTTTCCTTCAATTTTAAACAAAATTACTCCAGACCTGCATTTAAGGTGCTGTAAATGTGGTGAGTTCCCTTTCTGCAGTAAAATCTGGGGTCATCACTACATTTCCTATGCTGTGGGACAGCGATGGACTAATTGTTTAACTCTGTGCTTGCCATTCTGGGAATTGATACACCATACCATAAAGGAACACAACAGGGCTGGCAATGATCTACCAAAGAATTACAGTGCCTGAGAGTAAAATTGATGCAACACTAAAGTAAACTGGGCTCCAAGGCTCTGAAAGGGCAATATTGTATATGCTAAGTGAATGAAGGTCGGATGTTCAAACAGCTTCTTTAAAAATGCAAAAGCAATTTCCTAATTTTAAGTCTGCACATATATTTAGGGGTTGATTTGGGACCTTAAACAGGCTTTTTTTTTTTTTTTTTTTTTTAATACAGCTTTAATCTTATACAGTTATGTGAGCTAGTCAGCATCAGAAAGAGCTATGTTGGTCCAGCCTGTAACAGCCTTCCTGATAAAGAAGATCCATTACAAACTACCTGTAAGAGATATTAGTCACATTCCTTGGTGTAATACTGGAAACATCCAGCTATAATGCTGGTGAAAGTGGTGCGAAAGCCAATTTAGAACAGAATAAAACAGCTATGTGCAAGGTCTTTGAAGAAGAGACTGTAAATGTGCAACACGAAACAGGGAAATTGTTTTAGCTTCCTTATGATTTTAAGCCATATTTCATTTGCTCTGCTATCATTGCTATCACAGCAGTTAAGAACATTATAAAATCTGTCAGAAGGAGCTGAGAAGGCTTCGCACACCACAACACCTAAAGACTCACTTCTCTTGATCCCTAAAACCCACAGTACACCAAGAAATCCCACCACTTGTGCTCCATCCCAGAATCCGCCACTCAGGTTTGTGCCATTCACCTCGCCTATCCCACTCGGCAATACTTAACAACCTCTTGCTTTTCTCTATATGGAAAAAGTCAAAGGCATTTATACCTCATGGATATATATTGGAAAACTGCACCTTTAAAAATAGATCAAAAAGTATAATTTATTCCTCTGCCTGGGAGATGCCATGGATCTCTCGTTCCTCCATCTCTTACATTCAGCCAAGCTCTTTCCTGCAGCTGGTACTGTGCAGGCAGTTTTCCTTGCAGCTCAAAAGGCTGGAGTCAACCTCACTTCAAAGGAAAGCTTCTTCCCAAGCACAGTGTGTGACTCACCTGCAGGGAAGACCACAAAGAGTTCAGGGATCATCACCCCGAAGTCATGCATGGCCCAGGCTGGACTCGGCTACACCGCTCCCTCCAACTGGGAGCACTAAAGTTTGGCACGAGGCGTGAAATATCTAACCAGGCTGCTGATATGTAAAAATGATAAAGTGTGCCTGAGCAGAACATCTGTCAGTGAGGTGGCAGCTGGCAGAGCCTGGCAAGGATTTTCTGGAGAGAAATGGGGCATAGCTTCCTAACAGGGAGCTGTGATGCTGGGCTGCGTGGGAGGGCGAGGGCAGCGTGCGTGAGTGAGCGTGTTGCTTGCTCAATAAAGAGCCAGAAGAACCAGTGCCCCGAGGAACCTCATTTGGGAGGGCAGACCAGAGTGCTACAGTGTGAGAGGGGAGATACGGATGAGTGCAGGAGCATCTGTGCTCAGCAGGGCGATTCCTCATGGCCCAAGAAACAGTCTCTGATCGCCTGCAGACTTGCTACGCTGGATCTGTCAGTGAAGCATGATCCCAGACTTCTTTCCTTGCAGATTTTTTTTTGCACGTGCAGGGGTCTAGCTTCTGGTTTTTTAAGAAGGGGACAACTGGAGCAAGCTGATGGTTTCACCATGGGCCCAAGCTATTCTCTTGGTGGTGTCACTGAAGATGGAGCTCAGCAGCCCAGTCTACAGGCAGGAATCCAGGACCTGACTCAGCAGAAAGCGTTGGGTCTGAAGATCATCCAATGTAATATGGGGAGAGATGGATCTGATACTGCTCTCCCATTTGTCCTCCTACTACTTTCAAAGACTACGTTTGACCTTCCCAAGGAGCAGACTTGAGGTGGCCCATCACTGGCTTGCTCCTTATTCCCCCCAAGAACTCTCTTCTCCCATAACGGAGCTCACAGCAGGTTTTCCATAGGAAGGGACACTTGTGCTCAGGAGGGCACTACAGAGCCCTAGGAGCTCCCCACAATGGCACAGGGAGGTAAGGCTGGAGGAGAGATGGTGAACAAGGAGAGGCTGAAAGATTTGAGAGAGAGCAGGCTTCTGGGTGCTGAGGAGGGATATTTGGAGAGAGACCTTCAGGGATGAGATGGTCTGTGCAAGTAAGCCTGGTTGCAAAAGCTCTTTGGAAATACAACAGGGCTTCAACTCACCATTGCAATGCTTTGGCTCCATGTTAGGGTAACTCCTTACATGTGCACACACGTACCCACACCCCTACTCTCTTCTTTCACCAGGTAATGCAAAGATTAAGAAATGCAGTAATTAATTTCCCCATCATTACCACTGCCATCCTGTAGACACTTCTGGCTTTTGAATTTATCAGTACTCTGAAAGCAAATATTTTTGTACTAAATTAGAGATTGCCAAGCACTGAGATTTTATCCATGATACAAGTCACTAGAAAGGGTTAATCAGCCAGGGGTACATATTGTTTAAAAGCAGGAGTGTGGGAGTGAGACAATAAGAGAACAGAGTTGGACTCAACTTCTTTGCATTCTCCCCCACGCTCCTTTTGGAGAGGGTTTCAGGGACAGGCTGTGAGGAATGCACACTATCTAATCTGCATGTATAATGTAAATATGCACATTTTTATTTGCTCTCTCCATCTGCAGGGAACTTGCTGGCATCAGAACAGCCATGTGGTCTTGCAGTAAAGTTTCCATGTGAAAGGAAAGGAGGAGACTTAACAAGGCTGCTTGCTCTTTGCCTCATGCATACTGTGCAAATGGGTGCACAAAGTCTGTTCTACTTACACCTTCACATGTTTGCTCTTTGGTCTTACAACTTTGGAAAAAAAAGACTGGACTGGGCTCCGTACAGGGAGAGGATTCATTGACTGAGCTGGAAATCAGTGTGGAGGGAAGGAAGAGAAGTAATTGCTCTTGGCCAGCCTTAAATGGTCATTTAAACTAATAACTCTAGCAAAGCAGAAAGTTAAAAAACAATTAATATTTAGGATAGGAAAAATAGTTTTCATCTTTTGGAACAGACAAAATTAAATGGAGGAAAATTCAAGAACACTAAGCTTTTCAGCATGAGAAAATCAAAATGTTTCATCCGAGTTGTCAAAATAAAACGTCTAGGCTGTATGTTTTGCAGGGTTTTTTTTCCTGTTTGCATTTGAAGTGAGTTGAGTAATTTGCAGATTGACTAAAGCAGCCTGATTCTGCATTTTTACCTAAAAAAAAAAAAAAGTAATTTTTTATCAAGAGCTGTTGCCCAGCCCCACTGTGGCCTGACCAATGCTCATTGCACTGGCTGGGAAGCAGCAGCAGCTGCTGGAGTCGCTTGCCCTGCCATCGACATCCCTCAAAGTCCTGGCCGCCCTGTAAATTTTCTCTCTCCTGACTGGCTGAAATATCTGACTCTGCTCTGCAAAACATTTTTTTGGACTCAGGTCACTTCAAATCAGGGAGAGATGTTGCTATGCAGAAATTAGGAGTGCAGAAGAATAGAAGTTTGCACAAAGTCACCAGGATCTAGTGAAAAATCCCTTCACTGTGTTTTTCAAGTACATAAATCTACCTTTCCATGGATTTTTTTAAAGGCATGACTGCTCAGAAGGGTTTTTAATTTATTTTCCTTATTGTTCCACAGCACGCATGTGTATTTGTGTGAGATATTTGTGTGTATGTGGTTGTGACAGTATAAATATTAATAGCACAGGGTGAGAATACATGTGGCCCTCAAAATGAGATTATATAAACACACAGCTGCTGCGCTATTTGTAAATTTATAAAGACACATTTCCACCAAGAGTGTGAAAGTCAAATAAGTGTGCAGAGAGAGAGGGCACACATATGTTTCATAAACTGCACAAGAAGCCTGTAGGAATTACATGGTGCTGCTTAGATCGTGGTTCCACTGAGGTCAACTGGAGCCGTGTCCCTGGCTCCAGTGGGAGCAGGACGTGGCACAGTGCACTTGATGCGATTTCCCTGGATAAAGCAGATGGAGCTATGGGAGAAACAAAGGTCTCACTCCTATCACAGTAGCAAAAGTGCTGATCCCTTGTGGCTTGCTGACATCTGAGCCCAATGGTGACAACACAGCAGTGCAACCCCCTGCAGAAGAGACCCTCCAGCCTTGCCTCCTTCAATTTCTGCTGTTGATGGGAAAACAGGATCTGGGTAGGGCAGTGTACAAGGAGCAAAGCAGCTCTGCAGCTGCCTCCCTGCATTCCCCTATGCACTGAGCTCTGCTAGTGAGGGGCAGTGGTGGTGCATTGGCCAGGCCACCGAAAGAGCATCGCCTGTGTGTTCGAAAAGGTGATATGTCCACAGGGTGCAGGCCAGGTCTGTGGACTGCCACACAGCCCCAGCTTTAGCAACTGCTTGCACTCCTAGTCTCCCCAGGGAGGTTGTGTAGTCGCTGTCAGACTACATTCTGGATGGCAGGAGTTGATGGGTTTAAGGTTTCATCCCATGGACAAGGTGGAGCATGAAAGGAGATGAGTCAGAGGCAGGACGGTTTCAGGCACAAACAGGAATCGTTTGGCCAGTGAAATGAATTAAGAAATGAAAACCCCCTCATTTTTGAGACTCTTAAAATCTGAGGTGCAATATTACATTTTTCCTACTGCGGAAGATACTACTCAGACCACAACAACAAGTCTAGGATCATAATTTGGGCTCAGAGAATGACCTTGATCATGATAGCAGCCTTTGAGTTGGGGCATCTTCCCAAGAGGCAATTCTCAGCTTACTGCGACAGAGCAAGTCCATGCCCAACTCAAAGGCTCAGGCATGTGGATATTTGTTTAAACCTTCTCTATATTTGGTAGAAGTGTCCGAGAAAGAGTTCATGAGAGACTATACCCTAGATTTCCATACCCTTCCTAAGTCCTCCATGGGAAGGGTGTTGTGCAAAAACCTGATGATTTTTTTTTGGTTTTTGTAGGGTCACTGATGCTTTAATAATTGGGTCAAAATGTAGTCATGTAGTCACCCAGCCCTTGGGGGATATTCTTCATGAGTACCAAAGGCCAGGATTCCTCCTTTATAGCTTCCTCACCAAGGTGTCTGAGTTGGCATAAGGTTGGCCCAGAACCCCTCGGTAACCAGTGAAGAGACATAGGCATGTGCAGATGGCAACTCAGACCTCAGGGAAGTGGGTTGAATCCAAGTTTCATTCTGCCTTTGATCAGGAAAACTTATCTTCTAATGGTCTAACTTTATCCTCAATGGAGGGCATCCATCTGGGGGAGGTTTTATGCAACAGGTTGGGTTGTAAACGTGTACTGGAGCGCACTGCACCCTCCCCTGCCTCTGCAGCCAAGACCTTATACTGAAATGAGAATAAGAGCTTTTCAGGTAACTGGATTTTCAGTTCACTAGCAAAACCACTTCTTTTCTCTGTTGTTTTTGACTGGATATTTTCAAGCCAAAAGTAAATTAAAAAAAAAAAAAAAAAAAATCTTGGTTTGAGCAAAACATTTCTTTTGTCTCTTTATAAGAGGCAACAGCTGGGGTTTGAACACAAATTTCAAAATAAAATGGAAGACAATTTCTAACCAAACTAAATTTACAAAGGAAAGATCAAAATAGTCTGTTTGAAAGTGTTAAAATGAAACATTTAGATTTGAATAGCAAAGTCAATATCAAAATGAAGTTTCTAAATTCCCACTCTAGCCTCCAAAAAGGATTTAGTGAAGCAAATGTAAAATTGCAAAAAGTTGCTTGTATCAAATCTGTATTGCCCACTGAAAGAGAATAATCCACAAATGTCTTTCTGATCTAAAAGTGATTCCACAAATGCAAGGGATCAGGTGGCTGTTTCTTGGACACAGTGCAGAGCTGTTTCAGCTAGTTTCAGCAAGTCACCCCTAGGCTTTACAGTACCGTTTCTGTTCAGTGATCACGAATCCCTTGCATTTTGGTACATAAAAACATCCTCCTAGTGCCATCATGGACGGAAGATAGTCACCTCATCCAGCCTGCAATATGAGAGCAACCTGGGCTTGATTTATCATACCTTTCTTTCAGTTATCTGTATTTGTTCCAAGCAGCAGCCTGGCTTCTGCTATATTTAGTTCCAGTCTGGGGAGAAGGGCCTGAAGGGAGTGATAGAAATTTTATGGGAATGTTTTGTGTTTTATTCTAAGTGTTTCATTTCTTCCTTATGCAAAACATGAATGAAAGAAAGGAGTGGGGGGGGAAACAGGGGCTTCCCAGACTAGTACAATTGTGCAAATAGAGGAGCCACATGGGTTTTGCAGACGAGCACTGGGGACGAGGTAGAAAACCATTGGAGACGTTGATCTCCCAGTCTGCAGGGTGGACGGAGCACCACTGGCCATTGGTCAGCAGCAAACGTTTTTCTGGGAGTATAAAACACCAGGAGGTGGGTATGGCTGAGAAAAGCCTGGAGACAAAGAGTTCAACTGATCTATGGGCACACACAGAACAAAGCCAGTCTCTTGGTATCCTCTAACTCATGCATCATCATGGACACCTCGCAGTGCCTTGCCTGGTCGGGATTTGAGAGCGTGTGGAGGGAAGGAGCCACTGCCTGATCCAAGCCGGCTGATCTGCTGCCAATCAAGCAACGCCAGCAGAACTGCATTTCTCAGCTGCCTCATCATCCTCAACACCATTCCTCGGGCGTGTACTTAGCTCAGCTGGACAGCCTGGCCTGACGCTCCTGCTCCATCATTATCCAGACAGGGATTTGTAAAGCTCCTTGAAATGCCTGTGATTGTGCACGGGTTAGGAGGCAATTTGCCAGCTGGGTCCCTGTGTAGCAGTCGACAGGACAGCAGGCGATTGACAGAGACAGCAGCTCACCTCGAGCAGGCAAGGGGTGTGCACGTGTGTGTGTTCCTCTTCTGCCTTCCTGCTGTGTTTCCCTGGGTTTGTCCCTTCTGCACCAGAGAACAGCCTGCGACAAAACAGGATCACTAAACACTTTCCTTTACCCCTCTCCAAATACAATTGGTACAGGAGATAATTTATCTCTGTGGATGAACTCAAGAGCTTTGGAGGTTGAAATCTTTGTCTAGTTTTAGATGTCTAAACATCTGAAAAGGTTTTTGAGTCATGAGGTCAGAGATATAAAGAGGACTGTGCATTACCACTGGTGAAGTTATTCTGGACTTTCATCGTTGCACTGAGTACATTGCACCGATTCCTCCTCCCTGACCTTAGTGCCACTGTTCGGACAAGAATCCTCTCTGATTTTTTACAGGCATACTCTGTATAGATTAATGAAAAGGCCCTGGCTGCTGTCCGTCTCATGCATACACTTTTCACTTTGATTTTCCTCTCCTGTCGCACATGGAGCTGCCAAGCATCCAGGATGTAGGATTGCATATTCCCCACATCCCTTCACGACGGCGATTAATCTGCTGAGCTGTATTTCACTCCAATTTCCTTCAGTAAGCACTGGGCTAGAGCACAGAGGAAGATGAGGAATCACATGAAATACACTATCCTCAGCAGGGAAACCTGTAGATTTTTTGGGGGAAGAAAAAGTGTTGTCCCCAAAAGGCAACTTGTGTTGATGTTACAGAAAGTCACTGATAGCTGAGAAAATTGGTGAATCCTCCAAATGAACAAGAGCGTTTGGGAATTTCTCTAGGAAAATTGCATAGAATTAGCAAATTTGCTAACTGTTCCACATGAGGTTATTTTTTTTGGCTCCAATTATGTCCCTCCAGCAAAATAAACAGTTTCTCATCCCCACTCTGATAACTGAGCAATGGAGTAATTAGCTGAAATATTGCACTTGAATAGGAAAGCCACCAACATTATTAAAGCTACAGCAAGCTATAGGGTACTGCTGACTCCTACTGCTCTCCCTGCAATATTTGTCTATTGTGTAATTCCAGATCTATGACACCTGCTATTCTCTGTCTCTTTGAAACAGCAATGTCTGTCTTTATACATCACTTTTCCACCACAGATCTCAAAATAATTCACAAAGGCAAGTATCATCATTACCATTTTATGGATGAGAAATCCGGACATAGAGAACTTAACTACCATTGGACTATCCTACATTTGCTCTTTTACCAACAGATCATCCATCTACGATGCAGGTCAAGTTTCTGTCTTTCATTCCTGGACCACTCTCTCTTCCCTGTTCATCCCAATAGAATCCAAAAGCTTACACAGAGGTTTAAATTTATGTGGAGTTATTGACACTGTGTTCTGCTCTTTGTCTCCCTGTGGTTCCTGGAAATTCTGCTGTTTCTGCCTGCTTTAGAAAGAGCTAAATTTCTTTTTTCTATGAGCACAGATTACAAAACCAGATCTGTTTCATTTATCTTCCAAACTCTGAAGGAGCCTGACTGTGGGAATCCAGTTAGGACTGTTTGCAGGACAAGGGATTATTACAATATTCATTATTTTAGACTCAGGTTTCCACTCCAGCATTACACGTGGGTGAAATGCTGGTGTCTCTTTACATTGGAGTTTTGTTGGCCTGTCTCTGCTCAACAATGTTTATGGTTATGTTTAAAAATTGAGAGGAACTATATTTTAGACAGTAGCCTGTGCTTGACCTTTTACACCCAGCATCAATTGTGACAAGGAGGGAAAATGAATCTGCCTTTGAATGATAAACTGTTTAAAAATAGAGCCTATAATGGCAACACTGACAGACTTTCATTTATAGCAGCTTCGGTAGGATGAGGATAGTATATTTCACGGGACAGAAAAGAAAGACAAGAGAAGAGAGAAAAAGAAAAGAAAAATATTTATCTTTGAGGTGTTCCCCCAGTAAAAGCGATTATTGGTCCTGTTCTTCTGGAGGATGTGAAGTGGCTAGCAAAATATCAAGCAATTGTGCAGAAGATGCTTTTGTCACACCTGAATTTCCCTTTGGGACCTGGATAAGACACCAAAGACAGACCAGATGAAAGGACATAATTCAGTCAGTCTCAGCAGATTTGCAGATGCTTATTTGTGCCAGAACCTTCACTCTCTGAGACCCTCTTCTGTTAGTGCAATGTACACTTCGGTGGAAGCAGAGTAAACTCTGAACATCCTTGTCAGAAGACCAGTAAAATAGCTGCACAGTAAAACAGCTGTCTCAGCAGAGATCCAAAAAAGAGTGTAAGAATAAGGCAAGGATTTATGACACTTCATTTACATCTTCCTGAATTCCTGATTATTTTAGCCCTTCATTGCTCTAGTTCTCCTGTTGCACTCCCCATGCACAGATGCTTCTGAATGCACATCATGATACTGCACAGGCATTTGCATCTAAACCTTGAATCTGAACAATGAACCACATCTTGTAGAGTCCCTGCAAACCAAGGTCAGAGCCACTTGGATCAAAAATAGAGATGACCACAAAAAGGCTTCAGAGTGATTTCTTAAGGAGAGAATAATTACAGACATGGAAGTAAATGTAAAATGGCACAAAATGTTAGATGGGTTTACCAAAGACACAGAGAGTGCTAGACTAACTTGATATCCTTCTTTGATAAGATAATTGATTTTCTAGACAAAGGAAATGCAGTAGATCTAATCTATCTGGATTTCAGCAAAGCATTCGATACAGTGCTGCATGAGAAATTATTAGTTTTTTTTGGCAAATGTGGGGTTTAGCACAGGAACCGTAATGCAATCAAGCAGCCAAAGGGGAAGCAACAATAGGTTTTGAAGGGAGAAACATCAGGTGGAAAGAAGGGTAGTAGGGAGTCCTAAAGGGGCTTCCTGGAGTCTAACCTGGCTTAAACTTTCACAAATGCTCTGTGTACAAAAAGTACATATATTTCTCTGAGTCCAAATCTGGAAAACATTGCAAACTGGAAGAAGGGTTGGACTGTCGTAAGAAGAGTGAGATGATTTTGAGTGTTGGAATAACAGAAACAGGATGGGATCTACCAGTATAGAGTGCCATGTCATGTATTTAGGTAACGGTAGCTATATTTTTTACTGTGATCTGGGAATCCATCACTTGGAAATAACATAAAAGAAGAAAAATGAAGTTGATGACAAGATAGCTATGACCCACCAGTGTGATATCACCATTAAAAAGGTCAATGTTGAGTTTGAGTACAGCAGGTGTAAGTCTACTTGAAACAGGAAAGTACCGTTGCTATTGTGCAAGGTCAGGTCTCCTGATCTGGTGATGGATGGCCAAGAGGCATGGATTCAAAGTGGAGCAGTTGCAGAACAGGATAATGTGACTGAGAGAATGGAGACCTAGTCCTACTAGAAGAATTAGGAAGACCCAGCTTGTATAGTCTGAAAAATGGCAGACTGAGATAATTATGTAGTACTGTAAACACCAGGAGAGGGCTAAAGAACTTCAACCTAAAAGACAATGCAGTAAAAGACATTCACAGACTTATTCAGTTTAGATTTCAGAGGACATTGTCATTCCACCAGAACAGTGAATTTCTGTTAGGAGAAATGATTTTTAAAAAACCTACTAATTTAAAGATGGAAAGGGATTGGTTGTGGCAGAGCTGTTGTGGGGACACTTGAACAGCACATACACAAAATATTCCATCTCCAGCACTGTTTTTTAGTCCCTTTTTAATCAGCACAGAGAAATGAAATCATAAAACTGTATGAATAAGGAAACAAACAGCCAGTCTCCTGGTTACATGTTCTGTCAGTCCCCTGCTGGTGCCTTGGCTTAGAATTGTATTCATTCTCAGTGTCTCATATCTTACCAGTTCAAGTCGATTTCTAGCACATATTTTTGCATTGCAGCGAGGTACATTGAACTCAGACTGAAAAACAATATTCACAGCTCCCTGATAGCTGTGAGATTCCCTTTAATATAGATTCCAGAAGTAAACCCTACACCCCAATGACAGGGACATACTATTCACCCTTTCAAATAACTTTGCCTTTCATCCAGACCTCAGTGGTCAATCTAAATTGTATTGCTCCAATAAAATGTAGTTAGCTGGTGGGGTCAGATACATTATTTTTTCTTCCCTAGGCATAGCCTGCAGCCTCGGTTTGTAGTGGGTTAGTTGGCACTGACAGAATGATCTTTGCATTGCAAAAACAGATTGACATGATGGGCATGAGCAGTTAGCAGGCTGGAGGCAAGGAAGCCAGAATTTACAAGCAAATTGGTTTAAGTACAGATTGTTTCATTTTTGAGAACAGCAGCAGGGTGCTCCGAAGTTGCATACTGCTGCAGCTGTTTAGCCATTAGTTGAAGAAGAGAAAAAAAGAAAAAGACAAGACAAAAGAATAATCTTTGAATAGCAACAACATATTTCAAAATGGCATCAAAAACTTTAAAGGGCAACTTTTTGAGTGATAGGGGACAAGAAGTGAGACCGGCAGCAGCAAGATAAATAAGGATGACTATATAGAGCCAGAGAATTCACCGTCTATATTAATCCATAAAACATCAGCTCAACACCTTGGATTGGGAATCCGTAGTAGACATGAGGATAAGGCAGAGCGAGCACTGTAAATGGAAAAATAGAGTAAAACCACATAGAGTTAAATGAGGATGGTCTGCTGTGAGCTTACAAACAGCAGGACTGTAGCAGGGATTCCTCACTGCACATCCCTGCAGGGCTCTGTCCCTGCTTTACACAGCCACAGATCAAGACTCTGCTCTAATGTCAACACAGCTGCGTTTTGGAGCAACTTCAGCCTTTCATCAGGGAAGGCGTAAACTTCTCTACTCACAGTCCCTGCTATTAGGAACTTAGAAGTCATTTAAAGATTAGCTGAGATGTTACTTCTATTGAGCACTCTTTAAGCTTGGCTGTTAGCAGCAAATTGGCTGTGAATAGTGTCAGAGCACCTTTCATTCTGAAAGGCAGCTTGCAGGTGAGGGGCTTCTTGAACTAGAGGTGATATCCTTATTTTTAATAATCCCTTACGGGATTTTCTCTCCTTATTTATCCAGCCACTCTTCAAACCGATATAAAAATTTAGCATCCACAATATCCTATGGCAAGGGGTTCAAAACACATTGTGCACATAGTAATCTCCTGATGTGTTTTGAACTTGCCATCAACTAAATTTATTTGATAACCCCTTGTTTTCCTATTGAAAGAACCACTGAATGATGATTCCCCATTTATATTTTACACAGTGAAATAACAGCAGAAGGAAACAATCTCCTTGTGTGTCTTTTTCACGCCCCTAAGCCCTGCAT
>NW_010140373.1:0-5922 GCF_000699245.1 Pterocles gutturalis | reverse complement strand
ACAAGCTATTTTATTTTTACATACTTTTCTCATTTTAGATGACTCTTACCTGGACAAGGCAAAATGTTGCATTCCTGGTACTCTAGAGATGGGCCGAGGCAAGGAAGTCCCCCGTACTTGGGCTCAGGATTGCTGCAGACTCGTTTGCGATTCCGTATACCTCTACTGCAGTCACGACTGCACTGAGACCATGGAGACCAGGGTGACCAGGCACCATTGATGGTATGAGCAGAGTATCGTCCAGAACGTAAGAAATCCCCTGACAATCCTAATAAAGATTGAAAAAAAAAATACTGAATTAAAACAGTATCTCACCTCAAAACAACCTCTTCCTCTTCAAATTTACTCCTAGGCTTCTAATAGTAGTATGACCAGATGCGTCTTGACCTTTCGTATCACAATCCAAACCGTAGTTTCATCTCAAGAATCTCTTCCCTAATAGAAATTCATAATCACTTGCACAGAACTACAGTGAGGACTTGGATCCAACTCTTAGTTAAAGATTTACAGCTGCATTGACTGAGCAAAAGTCAATTTACCCCACTGGAGGACGATAAAATCTCTCTCTCTCTTGCACAGGTATTGTCAATAGAAAACCTCCAGATACATTACATAGGTATTATTGCCTCTGTTTTACAGGAAGAAGGTGGCACAGACGACAGAACTGAGCTGTCCGTGACCACTCATTGAGCCAGCTCCCCCCGTCCTCCCGCAGGGCTCTGCTCACTTGACTTACCCAGCCTGCCTCCACTGGTGCTTGCTGTGCCTGGGGGCCCACAGGTGCACTAGAAAGCAACGCACTGTACCTATCCTAACCAAAGTCAGACTTCAGACAGTGTACAGCAATAATTCCACAAAGTCTAGTGAGACTGCCCTTTTGTGAATATCACTGTTTTTCCACCTTAAAAAAACAGTTCATTTTCCACTGAGTTGAAGTGTTCTAAACCACATATAAGCTATGGAAATAAGCCTTCTGGAGGCACATAGGATAGAATACTTCCTAGCTAAAATAACCATCTGACAAGTGGAAAACATCTTTTCTAAGTGAGTTTAGTACCGAGAAAAGGCTTTAGATTAAACAGGGGTGGAAACTGAAGTCCACTATTTATCAGTGAAAGGGGAACACACAAAATCTTGTTCACAGCATGCAACCTATATGCCTGGATGTAGCCCTGGGTGAAGTTCTAATAATCTCCAGCTGATTTGAGTGTATTTGTCACTTTCAAGCTTGGTCCTGCATGGGAAAAGACTCCCTCAACTGTACTTAGTACAACACCAAACTCACACTTGAGCTGTAGCATTACCTCTAAGCACCACTACCATCACTCCAGCACTACTGGGATTTCCTACTGTTGCCAAAGCAGTTCATTTTCCCCAGTGCTAGCATTTATGAAACTCTATGATCAACGGACCACTGACTACTGCTTTTATTACAAGCGCTTATTTAAGTAGTTGTGATGAGAGAAGGTCCTGTGAATGACACTAAAAACAGCAGAGGATGTGACTGCCTGCCTATGCTAGAGCTTCAGTATTGCTAATGTAAGTACAGATGAATGGTATCATCAACAGTGAGGAAATGCAGGGGATTGTTTGCAGCTTAAACTGCAGCACAAACTTTTGTTCTTAAAAAATTGTTCTATATCCTTCCCCACAAGTACAGGTACTATGGAAGTATGTCATGGAGCTAAAGAAACAGAAGATGTACTGAATCACTGTCATGGCTTGACCTGCTTGTCTAGTTCAAAAACCAGGCAGCCACTCGCTGACCCTCCCCCCGCTCCTGAGGATGGGGTAGAGAATGAAAGAGGCAACAGGAAAAAGAGACTTGTGGGCTGAGATGAGAACAATTGAATAACCAGACTACAATAATAATAACAATAATAATAATAATTACAATGAGTGATACACAGTGATACTGCTCACCACCCAATGACGGAGGCTGAGCATGTTCCTGGCTAACGATCCTGGAGCAGGGAGAGTCCTGAAAACACAACCCTGGAAAAGAGAAGAACCTGAGAGTCTGAGAGACTGAGATCCAACTGAGAATGAGATTGAGAGTGAGACAGAACTTTGGACATACCCTCATCTCTATACTGGGCATGATGTGCATGATACGGAATAGACCATTGGTCAATCTGGGTCTCAATCTTTAACCTAAGGTCTAATCCTAGACTAGTAATTGGGGCTGTGCTCCCTCCAGCTTCTCCTGCACCTGCAGACACTGGCATGGCAGAGAAGCGGAAAAGTCCCTGACTGTCCTGGCAGCAACTATAAACATCAGTGTGTTATCAGCCTTCTCCTCAGCACAAACCCAAAACATGGCCTCTACTAGTACTATGAAGAAGGTTAACTCTGTCCGAGCTGAAACCAGGACAACCACTTACTGAAAACAGCTACAAGTAATACTGTGAAGAGACTGCCCAACAGGAGTCCTGGACTGAACAGGACCAGTACTCTGCATAACCGGAATGGAGAAGCCTCTCATTCGTGGTATCCAATACTGAAACAATTACGCCCTATTTCTACCTGTCCTTATGGCATTAGTAATACTGCTTAAGTTCTGCCCTGAGAAGCACATTCACAATCATCCTAAAGTAGATGAGACTTCGCATATTTTTATTCAACACTTAGTAACAACTAGAAATATTGGAATGATGATGCAGTGACACAGAAATATTTGTAATAAGAAACTTGAAATTAATAAGAAAAGAGAACAGTAACATAAAAATGACTAAAATCGGGTGAAACCTTTCAGTGGTAACTATTTCTCTCCTCCTCAGCCAGATTCTATTACACAGATATTAAAAGCAGCATTTCAAGAAACATGACATACATTCAAACCCCAAAAACAGAGCAAGTACAGAGAAACAGTATGGGAATTATGAATACCGGTCCATTTTCCAGCTATGTAAGACCTTTTTTTTCCAATTTTGTATAATTCTGGTCATGGAAATGCCCAGCTTATGCATTCAGAGAGCTGTCAGACCAAAATAATAGTATTTTTTATATCAGATTTTCAAATTAAGTTTTTTTTTTTTTGTTACTAAATTAACAGCAATGCAAACGATGGAAAAAAGTGTTTATTGGATCAGATTGACAGTAATTTTCTTCATAAAACACTGCAGTGTGCATCACTTCATACCAATACTAGGATGTTCTTGAAGACATTTTTGCAGGACAGGTGTAGCTTTTTCAGTCCTAAGAAAAATGTCTGACCTTATTTGCCATTATGACATCAGATTTCTTGCGATTTAAATTGGGGAGTGGGGAGAATTGTTTAAGGGAAAGCTCTGAGGTACTTTAGCTCTGAAACAGAAGAATATTCTAAAAAATCTTTTCAGTGTGGAGTTTGGTCTGCAGCAAGTGTTCCCCTGGGTTTTCTTCTTTCCAAAGCATTAAAAAATTAATTACAATGAGCAGTCTTTTCACAGTTTTACAGTAATTCATACAGTGTTCATAGAAGGGCTTTTAGAATTTTCTCTTCAAGCAGAAACTGTGCATTAAAAAATTAACATTATGACACTAATGACATTAAAAATAAGAAGATCAGTTTAGATTCTGGAAATACAGTGCTATATATACACATTGAACAACCTTATAGGCTTCTACAATGAGGTGACTAGGTTCGTGGATGAGGGGAGAACAGTGGATGTTACTTAACTTTAGTAAGGGTTTCGACACTGTCTCCTGTAACTTCCTGATGGACAAGTCAGCTCAGTATGGGCTACATAAGTGGACAGTGCAATGGTTTGAAAATTGCCTGAATAACCAGGCCAAGAGGGTTGTGATCAGTCATATAAAGTCCAGCTGCAGTAAAGTCACTAGTGACATATGCCAGGGGTCAGTACTGGGTCCAATCCTGTTTAACACCTTCATTAATGACCTGGACAAGTTTGCTGATGATACAAAACTGGGAAGAGTGGCTTGTACACCAGAGGGTTGTGTTGCCCTTTGACTAGGCAGAGAGGAACCTCGTGGAGTTCAACAAGGGGAAATTAAAAGTCTTGCATCTGTCGAGGAACAACCCCATGCTGCAGTCGTTTGAGGCCAACCATCTAGAAAGCAGCTCTGCAGAGAAGGATCTTGGGGTACTGGTGGACAGCAAACTGACCGTGAGCCAGCAATGTGCCCTTGTGGCAAAGAAGGCCATTAGCTTCCTGGGCTGAATTGGGAAGAGCCTTGCCAGTAGGTGAAGGGAGGTGATCCTTCCCTTCTACTCAGCACTGGTGAGATCCCATTTGGAGTGCTGGGCCCAGTTCTGGGCTCCCCAGTACAAGAAAGATATGGACTTACTGCAGCAAATCCAGGGCAGGGCCAAAGTATGATTAAGGGCCTGGAGCATCTTTCATATGAGAAGAGGCTAAGAGAGCTGCGACTGTTCAACCTGGAGAAGAGAAGGCTCAGGATAAATTCCTGATTGGGGGGGGGAGGGGGGGGGCAGCAGAATACAGAGGGACCCAGGCCCTTCTCAGTAGTGCCCACCAACAGGACAAGAGGCAATGAGCACAAATTAAAACTCACTAAATTCCATCTGAACACAAAAAAACACCTTTTTACTGTGAGGATGGTCAAACACTGGAACAAGTTGCCCTTAGAGGTTGTGTAGTGTTCATCTGTGGAAATATTCAAAACTCAACTTTACAAGGTCCTGGGCAACCAGTACTGGGTGACTCTGATCCAGCAGAAGGATTGGACTAGATGATCTCAAAAGTTCCTTTCCAATCTACATGATTCAGTGATATTTAAGTACAATGAAGAAAAAAAAAAAGTAGAAATAGTGAACTCTTGACCCCAGCTTTACTTTTACCTGGACTCTTTATGAAAAGTAAACATGATTGTTTTCCTCTATTAAGGAGGAGATTTGACTGATCATTCAAGACATTACTATTTTCCTATTATTCTTGCATATTCATACTTTCCAAACCTAAAATCAACTTTGTGATTATATTCAGAACTTACTTGCAACTTGTAAAAGGAGAACACTGTGAACAGATGGATTATAAATCTGTTTTATAGATTACTCTAAGGATCTTTCTTGAGTACTATGAGAGTTCAGGCCTCTGAAGGTGTGAGGAGAGAAATTAAGCAGGCAGTCTTCTCTTTCAGATACATTAAGGCAAAGAATAAGATTATTTCTTTCAGAAGATGGCAAGGCACATAATGGCTGCCTCTCTGAACACAAAATTTTAAAGAGCACCTTTGGCAGTGACAGAAAACTCATTCTGTGCAAGTATCCCATCAATGCAGCCTCTGCATTTCTACCAAAACTGTAAATATCTCCTTCATGAACAATGTAAAAAAAAAAAAGTGTGACCTGAACAAAATGACTGGATATAAACATAGCAGCAGATACAAAATAAAATAGATATAAATAAAATGCTGGAGAAGAAATCTAAGAGAAAAGAAGACATAGTTGAAAATTAAAAGTAATGAGACAGCATTCTGTAACAAACCCCTTCAGTTTCAGCACCTTGTGCTTCTGAGGCTTTTTCACTGTGTTAAAACTCAGACCACACAGTCTCTTTAAATAAAAGTTGTTCAATATCCTATATAGCTAATATTTAATAGAGACCCTCCCCTAACAAGTTTTTAGTATTACAGTATTGGTATGTGCACACGGTCTTTTGAAAAGCCAATATGGAGTATGAATCTTTAGGGTGCACTTGCCTAGCTAATACTTGCATGAGGACAATCCAATGAATCACAGAATCACACAATTGTTCAGGTTGGAAAAGAGCCTTAAGATCATTGAGTCCAACTATTAACTCAACACTGCCCAGTCCACCACTAAACCATGTCCCCAAGCACCATGTCTGCACATCTTTTAAATTCCCCTAGGGATGGTGACTCAGCCACTTCCCTGGGCAACCTGTTCTGGTGGGTGCTTGACAGCCCTTTTGGTGAAGGAATTTTTCCTCTTCA
>NW_010140372.1:0-17759 GCF_000699245.1 Pterocles gutturalis | reverse complement strand
TATAACCAGAAGATCAAGAGAGCCTAGTGCCTCCAGAAGTATAACCAACCAATGTCCTAGGACATTCACTCTGCTTTTAGAAGCAATCTTCAGCCAACACTGTAAGAGAGCTGACTATCTTGTGGTGGGTCTAAATAAGAGACATTTGGGCCCACAGTCTCCTGGTAGCAGGAAAGCTACTGTCACATTGATCTGGTTTGTCACCTAACACTTCAAACTGGGAAACTGTTACACCTTGTGGTCCTAGTGAAATACAAAAGGTTTCCAATTTAAACTTCATCTTAAATTATTCCCAGTGGTCTCAGTTACAAAAGCCTCACCAGTCCTTTTTCTCCAAGGGTAGAGCACACTACCAGCACATGCAAAATTCCTGCAGTCAACACTTTATGACATTGTGCACAGCATTTTCTTTTATGGACCATTTATTTTTGTATTCTGACATTTGGTAGTTAGTTACGTGCCCAAATACAGTCTTACATGTTTTGATACAGTGTGATACATGCAGCTTTGAAGAGTGACTTTGAGTGACTGTTTATCAGCTGTGCCAAGCCTGCTTTGGTGAAATGTCACAAAAGCACTTAAATGTTTTGGTAAAATGTTACAAAAGCACGTACATGTTTTGGTGAAGTGTTACAAATGCACAAAAACTGACAAACACATTAAGAACCAATAAACCCAAAGTTTGCTGCAACGAGCGTTTTCAAAGCAGCATCCAGGGATTCAGGGGCCGCACAGTAACGTCATCGGCATCATCGGTGCAGGTAAATTCCTGGTTACCCAGAGAGGCAGAACTCAGAGCTCATCATTCCCAAGTAATTAAATGCTGACAACCTTTGGAAAACTGTTCCTCTGAAAAGCAAGGTGGGAAACTAAATTGCCCTGGATTCAGACCCCGGACCCTCTCAGCATTGCTGACGATGCCTGCGCTCAGCGCTGCTCAAAGAGCCTAGGGCACGTGCAAAGTCTGTGCTGGCCAGCTCTTATTGATATTGTACAAATTAAAGTTCTGTAGGCTTAAAATAGGTTTGGGTATGCTTTACATCCACACACTCTGGAGGGGGGAGAAAAAAAAAAAAAAGACAAAAACCCCAAATTTCCAAGCATGCTGAATGACAAGCAGAAACTGTAATTATTTTTTTTTCCAGGCTGAAATTCCATACTAAAATAAAGCTTCCAACCCTGAAGGGGTGCAGAGATTAAAAAAAACAAACAACTTTCCCCTCCCAAGCCAGACGTGCAGTAAATTTAAAGTGCATTTTGGGGGCTGGTCCATGTGAAGTTATTTTTCATATCTGCACTTCCTGGTTGAAGTAGCAAGAGTCGCAGGCATCAAAGCCTTGGCTGTGCAGGTTCAAGAGTGTTTACTTCAAACAGCTGAAGAAGGGAAGCGAAGAGACCCAGGTACCTTCAGCATTGACAAAGCATCTCGGCTGGAGGTTTCAGGCAGTTATTTCCCTCATCTATCCATAAAGAGAAAAGTAAAGCTTGCACATATACTGTGAATCCTCAGAGAAAAAGCACAGTGGAAGCACAACATGCTGCTTTAAGCTCCCAAAGCACCTGGACTTGACCACAGCCAGCATTTCCCAGAGCCACCCAGCTAAACACAAAACCACGAGCAGACATCCCAATCCCCTCCTCTGCTGCTGCTGATATAAACTCTCTTTGTAACTGTCTTACCACCCTTTGCCCTTCTAGAGCTATTTCACAGCCTTTGGCTTCAACTTCGCTTATTTACACCTGTCTTACACGCGTTTCTTCACCTGACTGTACTATTATTTTAAGAAGCTCCTTCCTTCCCCTGGTGCTTACAGACAGCCCCATTCTCTTTCCATTCTGTTGAGGACTTATCTAAGCTTTCAGTCTCTGCTCAGAAAAACGCCTGTTCTCTAATCATCCCTGGCCCTGCTCCAGTTTGAATTTATCTTTCTCAAATGTGGGTGACTGTCTCTGCATAAACTATTACTGATAAGATGGCAGGAAGGTCTCGTAAACATCATTAGTACTGCCTTAATTCTTAAGGGAAGAAGCTGCCCTGATTCATCCTGTGACCCCGACTCTGTTGTTTACAATTTTCATTTCCAACTCTCGGGCCACCTGGATTTTACTTTTATCTAACATGGCTGTTCCCAGCCCCACATCACCATCCATGCCGAACCAGAAGCATTCCTTAAAAACTCTGAATTGCAGGAACCTGCAGGCCCGCACTCCTGCTCACCACCATGTCACCAGCCCAGCATACTCCCAGAGCTGTTGCCAATAACTTCCCAGTAATTTAAAAGCCCAGCTTTGTCCCACTGAACACCTTGGCATCCCCCATGCAGCTCAGCCCATTCTGCTGTTGTGTACACGACCAAGGTGTCCAGGATGGACTGACACTGCTCACAGCACCATGAACGCCGATTCCTGCTCGCAGCTACTCGCCAGCTGAGCTTGCTACAACATTAACACATGGTCTGCATGGACATTTTCACCTTTTCACAATTATATCAATTATCATAATTAAAATGTTTTTAAGACTACAGATTGTCACAAGTTTCTGTATTTAAAACAGCTCTTTTTCCTCTTTTCAGTACAAAATGAAACCCCACAACTCCTTCAGTAACTGGAAAAAAATAATTAATAATCATCATACCACACGCTTGAATACTCTAATTAAACCAGCCTAGATGCAGCCAGTACTCAGATGGACTCCTCACAACGTACAGGCCAGGCACGTCTGCAGAAAGGCATGCGAGGAGCTCTAAAGTGATTTTTTGAGTAACATGCAAACTCAGAAGGCAGTGACTACCAGTTATCATCCTCTGTGGCCCAGCTCCAGAAGCAGTAGGTGTACTCTGGCCAAAAGCCAACTCTAATTATACAGTGTCCACCTACTTCTAAACTTCATCTGCAAGTTATTTTTCATATTCTCTTTATAAAATGCATTGACTAAGGTTACTGGCACAGAACAACTTCTGCCTTCTGTCCACGATCGAGTGTATTCGAAGTGTATGATCCAATTCAGTTTGTTTTTGTTATTTCTCATCATTTTATTTGGGCAAAAGACAGAATATTATTAACCAGAATTGACTAAGTCACAGAGAAGCTTCACTGTAAAGAAACAAAGCTAGATATTGCATCCAAGTTTTTACCAAGCTTCAATTTCTTAAACCAGTGTGGATTGCCAGCTAAACCTCCAGGGTCTGTCATCTGCCTGAGATGCTTCCTACCTCCCTTCTTTGTTCTGAAATGGTCTTTTTTGGGAAGCAAGTATCTGATCAATACCAAGATGAGCAATGGCAGTGACAAAACAGCCCAGGCTAAAGTGCCTGGTTATCTGCTGGTTTTCGGTGCCAGAATGGCAGTACATTACTCTGGATTCCCCAAACCACATTTGTGAAGGTAGAAGCAATGCCAAAGGCTGTTAACTTGAGAATGCTCTGGTATTAACAAAAATAAATGCTTTTAAGTCTTAGCCTTCAGAGAATCTATTTTTCTTCCCTCTCAAGAGACTGCAGAAGCACCCTGTTCATTTTGCCACAGCCTGCAATCCCCTTCCTATCAGGTTTACACTGATTTCAACTGAGCCACAACTATACGAAGAAGTTATGCAGAAGAAATTGGGGTAAGAGAAAGATTTCTTAAAGTGATAAAAAATGATCCTTAAAATACTATGACCCATTGGGAAGGAAGTGTCTTCCCAACTGTTCTGTGCAAATCATACCAAAAGAAGGTCAATCAGCTATTGGGCTGAAAAACTAAGTCAGTCCAAGATGTAACAGAGATGAACAAGCACCCTGCATCAGCTAATGCCTCTCGCCTCCTTTCTCAGCGTTGCAATGCCTCTGCTTCCTGAACACCCACGTTACGCGTAAAAAATGTTGGCATTTTTTGTTTGAACAGAATTTTTTTTGAAGGGTTGTTCTTATTCTTAAATGTTAATTTGCTACAATTACAGAATTAATAACTACCCATTTATATAAGTGATAGAAATACTTACAGACCAAACAATTATCATCCTTCTAGATACAGAGTGATCGATGTTCCAGTAGATAAATGGAAGGAAAGTGATATAAAAAATCTCTTCACCCAAAGCAGCTGAAAACTTGAACAAGTAGTAGTAGAAGTAGTTCTTCACAATATACTTCTGCACGCAGCCCTGGAAATGAGAGGGGTTTAGAAAGTTTTAGTGACTTAGCAAATCAAACATTTGACGTATTTTAACTCTTACAGTTCCTTAAACAAAACAATTTGCTGGAACAAGTGTCACAAAATGAAATTAATTTTTTGTACTAAAGGAAGACTGTAGTAATAGCTCAACTACATTACCTGCAGATCAGAAATCTATTCAAACTAATTAAGGGTAGGTGTCACAGCTAATCACAAAGATTTTCAAGAGATTGGATCATACTTTCCTCCAGGGAAGTCAAGCATATTTCATAAAATGGTACCAATGCATTCATTTTGAAGTTTTATATCTGTAGATAAAGAGAACCACCATTGTTTTCACTGGAAATGTGTTTTGAGATGAAGAGAGTAAGCTACTGAACCATTCCATTTTAAGTTTACCCCACTAGTCCCTGAAATCTGCTGCCATGTGCCGCTGGCATCCCTGCACTGCCCTCAACACCAGGCTCCTCCACACACTTCTGACCCCGCGCTCCCCCTTGGCGGGATGCTTGTCAGATCGCCCTGTGACCTAACGCCATGGCTGTAAGCTGCAGCCCTTCCACCTGAGCTGACTCCATGACTGCAGCTGCAGGAGCTGACCCAGGGAAACCAGGCTGCAAGTGGGCAGAGAAAAGAGCTGCCCCTGGCACCACCAAATTCTGGCTCCAGTATCTTTATGTAACAACACCCAGGTTCTCTTTAAATGTTACCAGCAGATATTCTGCAAACAATATCGGGTGACACTGTTTAGGACTTTATTTATTCATTTTATTAAGCTACAGATTTCACTTTTCTCTGGATTTGGCAGCTAGATTATTTCATCAGATGTACCCCACCTCACACACTCGTTTTCTCTCTTCTAAAAGGCTGCGCCCAGCCTGGGAAGCCACCCAACAGCAGGTATGATTAAGGCCATGACTTGGGTCACTTGTGACAAGGTTTGCTGCTGCTGCTCTTCAGGACTAGTACAGTTCTAAGTAGTCTGTTAGCAGGAGCAACACGCAAGTGAATCACATTTATATAAACACCTGTACAGTTCAGAACAAAGGAGATATGTATGAAGAGGATTTTTTATTTGGGGGCAGGAGCATGGGAGCCAATCTAGTCTCTCTCCATCTCCCCAAACAGGAAAAAAATAGAATACGGAAACTGGCTGAAAGAACCTCCTAAAGATGAGGGCTGAGAAGGGATTATGAAGGTTTCAGCAGGGACACAATAAATTAAGATCCAGCTTTGACATAAGCTCCTAAAACTCCTCTAAAGAGGATAACTATTATGCTTGGAGTTGACTGTGCACCTAATCTGCTAGAGAGAAATTCTCATCCTACATCCTAGTGAGAAAAAGTAAAAATCATCTGAAGAGTCTAGACATGCAATTGTGACTCATTGTAAAAGCCATTAGGAGCTCGAGTTGCTTAATCTGCTTTCAGTAAGGAGATGAGGCAAGCTGCATGAAGACAACAAGAGCAAGATGGAAAGAAGTTACATCCCTTCAGCTATCATAGGAAAAAACCCCAACAACTTATTTAAATTGATTTTTGCATCAATAAACAGAGAAGATGAGTCAACATTTTTTAAATGCTGGGGTCAGAGAAGTGTCCCCCATGTATTAGTAACAGGTCACAGAGGAGTTACTGGCATCCCTCTAAGACAACGCAGCAGTGTGCTGTAGCTGGCCGAATGACAGAACAATCAGTCTAAAGTGTCTCGAGTCTCATATGCCAACTAGAAAACACCCCCAGCACAATTAACAACTCTGATGCTTCCGAGATCCTGAAACTGTGTTTGGCCATTCTTACATTGCCCTAAGGAAAGCTCTCTTCTGGCATCACTAATTCCTCAATTAAGCATCTGCAATGTATCAGGAATTATGTACTTGTGTGCTTTAGACCAAAGATGATCAGACATATTCTCTAAGGTAACTCTTTTATACTTGGAACCTTATGGGATGACTGATAAAAATTTCTAATTCCAGTAATCTGTTTTTTGGGAAAAAAAATAATTCTGGTCCTAAAGTAAATCTGGAGTTAAAAGATATTTCCAGGCAGAAGGCAGGGCCAAGTCCTTCCACGTGATTTTTAAAACTTTTCTTTTTCTTTTGCTATCAGAAATTGCCCTCTAGTTTTTGGGGGGGTTTTGATTGTTTTTTAACCCCTTTTTCTTTAAACACTACACCAGCTGGTGTGGACAGCCCAACATGTGAGGCAGGGGACAAACATCACACCTATGACACACGATGGTAAAAGCCATGTCAGGCATGCAAGGTACTACAGAACCGCTCCACTTGGTTTCAGGTGGTGTACGGTAATCAAAAAATTGTCGTTTTCAATCATTATGATCCTAAAGCACTGTAAGTACAGAAAGCCCACTCCATGCACCTTGGTACCCTGACCTGCCAGAGGCCCATGCCCTGCAGCAGCAGAACGTTTACTATTGATATCTGTTACTTCTGCAGAAAGCAGAGACTATGGTGCTTTGTGGAGTGCCTTCCCTTTTTATTCTCACTCTAACCCCAGTGCAGGAAAAAGCCATTACAATTACTTGTGTGAATGTTCTAACACTCTCAGAAGTTTATTCAACCTCTGCTTTTAAATAACTCTGATCTTTAGACTTGTTTCTGTTTAATGTACTGAAGTGACCTGATGCCTTCCACAGCCTCTGAAGCACTTTCAGTGAGTCCATCCCTCTCCATTACTATTCCACCTGGATCAGAGAGGCTTTAATGGGCAGTAATTAAGGCTGTAGAGAAAGTCAGGATTTTAAGAACATTTCAGAAGCACGGTGTAATAAGCCACAGCATTTGCAGATGCAGAAGACAGATAATTTCCACAAATGACCCTTCTCACCAATGACAAAAAAATATCTATTTTGAAAAAAAGTAATTGCTCAAATTACAAGAGACTTACATGAACGTGCGAGTCTCCATAAATTAACTACTCACCTGAAGTATTTGCACAGAAAATGGCTATTATCGGTCATCCTAATTTCTCACTCTCTGCACATTGATCATGGGTGGGTCACCCACAGCAGGTGCTGACCCACGCACGCTCGGGGGTCTAAGTGCAGCACCCATACTGCTGCAGCACCCACCCAGCCTCCCCTGGAGCGTGGGAGCATTTCCAAAGCCTCCCTGCGGAGCAGCGGCAACAGGACCAGCAGAACAGATCAAACCACCACCGTGGTGACTCCTGGGAGTGGAATCCGTCATTTTAGACAGTACATACAGAAAGAATATTTAGCCTTTATAGCTGCAGCAAAGGGATAGCAGTTGAACCACTAATGTAATGGATTTAAAATGGCAGAGGTATACCCCACACAAGGCTGTGTAAAGATAGCACTCTCCTTCCAATTCCCGTAGGATCTCTCTCATCAGAGCACTAAACAGGCACCAGCTTTCCCTGCCCTGTCTCTAGGGACAAGCTTTGCAGCATCAGCCATCTAAGGCTCAGAGCCTGTCCCAGAGATACCAACATTCTGTTCTCAGCTCTCAATTACTTTGGCTCCTTCAGGAGAGATGCCCGTTTAATTAAAGTTCTTGAAGTCTTTACATTGTTTCCCATCCAACAGAATGGCCGTGCAGAAATTCATAATATCCCTCCCAAAGCCCCTTGTTAATGTATTGCAATACTTCTCACTTAAGGGATTTTTTTTTTTTCTGCAAAAGGCACAAAATTTAGGGAAGCCATCAAAGACCAGGCACAAGAAAAAAAAAGCCAAAAAGTCCCCTATAAATGCTGCTGTACACAGAGACAATATAAATCAGACAATTCAGTCCCACAGCACAGAAATGTGTGGAGTATAACCAGGGTGAAAAACCCCTTCAATTTTGCAGTATTCTGTATAAGCAAGCATCAGTTTTATGTCAGTTCTGTGTTTATTAACTGTACCTGATTAATAAAACAACTTATGAAGTCAAAAATTATGTATTGGTAATCAGGTTTTGGAAAATAAGAGAAAGCAAAAACCATGATCTCAAAGACCAGCTCTTCTGTCCATCTGTGCAGCTGGGTGTCAAACTATTTCAGAGTTTTCTGAAAATCCAAGCAGCAGCTGAGAGCAGCCAGTACCAGCTCCAGCACTTGCACAGTCACCTCCCCTGGGAGCACCAATTCCGGAAACTCACTGCTCCAGGAGCAGGGTGGCCAAGAGAAAAGGGCTGTGCCCCGGTGGGAGATCCCGGTGTGGCCACAAGCCCCTCGCAGGGAGGGGTTGGGGGCACAGGACCGTGGGTAAGGTGAGGGAGGAGGCGGCAAAGGAGGGACAGAGACATAAGGAAGAAATTGCAGAGATATCGGGCAGCAGAGGGGAGGGCAGTAGCACACAGAGCCCACTAAAGGCACACAAGGAACTCCAAGGCACTAAAAACTCACATAACCAAACTCATATGTGCGGCTTCCCGCTGTGGTCAAGCACTTTTAATCACATAATTCTTTTTTACCCTCTCCAGGCAAAAAGTTAATGAGTTATTCAGGTTTACGTAGTGTCCTTGCTGTTGAAGGGACACCTAGAGCTAACCAAAACCTGAGAAATGAGGGGATGGAGAGGAACAGAAACCACAAGACAACCTTCCTTCAGCGCTGTAAAGTTCTGACCAGCTCTGCTATTAGCAGAAAGGGCTTGTTGACTAGTACACAAATAGGCACCGTCCAACTTGCAGCTGCTGTGTGAGCATTTATGGTGGCACGCGCTAATGGCCTGATGAGCAGGGACATGGCCTTGAGTCACCATTTGCTGCAGAAGCAAGACAATTGCTGCATGAGAAGCTACAACATGCAAGCTTCAAGCCAGGCAATTACAGTGCTTTCAGTTGTCTCAGGCAAAGAACAAGTAAGGAGTCTAAAAGTCAGGCAGGGTTCTGGTAGCATTTCAGTAGTTTTCTAATTCATTCAAAGCACCAAAAAAAGGCCATTATGGAAAGCTCTCGGCAAGGCACTACAGCAGAGTGGTGCCACACAGCCAGCAGCACCAGGATGGCTGGAAGCTGCTGGGCTGAAAGGGGCCACACTCTGCAGGACCAAAGGCTGGACCAGTCAAGTAGAAAATGGAAAGGTGTGTCCAGGACTCCCACCAGTGCTATCATGGCAGGCATGGTGCTCACCCAATCAATGTCTCACACATTTGCCACATCATACATCGGTGCATCTTCATTCAAAGTTCCCCCTTCAGGCTGTGAAGGATGGTCAACCAAGACAGACACACACCTGCACTATCAAAACACACCCAGCTCGCCACAGCTAGGACATGTCCAGGACACAGCTAATACACCTCAGTTTATCCCCAAAGATTTCATGTTTTAATCTTCAGATATTATTTTCCCTTCCACTCTGATTAATACTAGGAAGGCAGACTGAATTATAGGTTATATTTCTGTATATTGCTCTTGAAATAACATAATTAGCCCTCCTTCCTGCTGTTCAAAGAACATAAGTAGATGGAACAGAATCTGACACACCTTTTAAACATAAAGTAGAATAAAACAAGACTAGAGTTGACAAAGCACTTGTTTAGCCAATTAATAGGAAGAACCGATGAAAGAAAAAATTGATTATGTCATCTTTCTAAAATAAAGCCTTCTTAATTTAAAAAAAAAAGCCCATAAGTTTCTTTCAGAGGCACAGGATGATAGCTGCTGACAATACAGGTGGCTCGTGAAGGACTATGCCTGCAGTCAGCTAGGACAGCCTGACATTTCGCAAAAGCCAGGCTAACCAAAGTCTAGTCCAGTTTGTCCACCAAGGACGGATGGTTTACACTCCCATCACTCTGACAGGAGTTTGTTTAACCTGTCCTTACTGACACCA
This sequence comes from Pterocles gutturalis, assembly GCF_000699245.1. NCBI lineage: Eukaryota > Metazoa > Chordata > Aves > Pterocliformes > Pteroclidae > Pterocles > Pterocles gutturalis. Next base: position 7,806 of record NW_010140372.1, on the reverse strand, counting down.
GTGCTGGAGGCTCCACTGCTTGCCCCAGGCGATCTCCGAGTGCTTTGCTCTCCTGCCACCTAGCCTGAAAGTTTCTTACTGAAATTTAAACCTATGACTATTTTCTTATCTGCTGCAGACAAGGAACAAATTGTTTCCTTCATCTGAAGGCTGACACAGGAGAAGCTTGTTACAAGCGTTCAAAAAGGACATAACTGTCCTCTCTTCCACTGCTTAATCACCCGCTATTTCTTACAGAAGATATTTAGCATTTTCCAGACACAGCACTTAACATGCCTGTCTTGAATTACAGTGCCCAAAGATCACATGTGACACAGTACAGCTGAAGTCCTGCACAATTTCATTCATTTTGCAGGCTGTTTTCACAATAGCATGCCACCATTGAAGCATGCTCAGCCTGTGATCTCCTCTAACTATTTTAAGCTTATTGTTTCCCATTCTGTAGTTGAGTATTTATTACACCTGGTTGTTCAATAGGCATCTGCGCCTATTGGATAGAAGTCAATTTTCAACTATACCTTCAACTTGACATGACAGCTCCATTTTGGTTCTTGTCCTCCAGCCTACCTGCAGCTCCTCCTCACAGGAGCATGCTTCTCATGCCTCCATTTCCAGCTAGTTACTTCCATGTGGCTACAAAACCTATTCTGAAGAGCCTCTGTACTCATCGCTTTTCATTAAAAGGTGTTTTTGTGGCACTCAAACTCATAGGCCATTCAACTTCATGTATTTCTTTCCTAGCAGATGCAACTTAGAGTTGACATCCAGCTTATATGCTTTGGAGCTTGTGCTAGTTGCTAATAAAAAGGCAAGATCATCTGATCTTCTCCACACAGTGGTCTCATGGTATCAGAATGATGTTTCAGCCCTTTTCTTCCATTATTGTGCAGAGAAACCCAAAGAGGTCTCATGGTCCTCAGACTTGTGAGCAAACACCTACAGACATCCCTGACATGGAGGGCAATGCGTTTTTCTTTATTTCCTTGCACGCTCTTTATGGAAAATTGTCCTTCTCATGGCCATTCCAGTTGCCCAAGTAACTCCTCAGATATCCATTTCTTCGCTTTTGTTTTTAATCACTGATGGGTGTCAACAGCAGTTTCCTGCCAAGAAAACTGCATAACACTGGTGTAAGTAGGGCCGCGCACATCTACGTGTTGAGCGCTGCAAAGGCAGCTCGCCTCCTTCATCCTCGCAGCCGGCCCTGCTTCTCCAGCCAGAGGTCAGGCAGGTTGGACACGGCTGTTTCAGGTGCCCTGACACAAGCGGTGGGTGAGCTTCCCGTGCACTTCAGCATCCTCCTGTGTTCCAGGAAGAACTGGCTGCTTTGTGCAATAAGGAAACAGCAACTCAAGAGAGAGGCAGGAGAGGGAAGGGCGGAAGGAAAAGGCTTCCTTCCTCCCTGTTTTACAGTGGGAGAACAGGTTTGTTTAATTGCATTTTAATTAATGAGAATTAGATTGCAATTTTGTGAGGTGTACCCAGAGCCTACACCTGAAAGTGTCCGAGGAAGTTATTTTCAGGGTTAGGTAGCTGTGGACAGAAGAGGGGAGAAATATGAGTTAAGAACAAGAGAAAGTAAATTACAGACCAGTCAGAAGGACGAAGACTCCAGCTTCAAAATGGAGATTAAAAAAATTCCTCTGAAACTCAACTGTATTTGTTATCTCCAAAGGATGTGTTACTAAAAGTGTTTTTGGATAAAAGAAGGATGCATCACACAACAACAGTTTTAAACTGGCATTAGACAGCCAGCCTGCCCACACGGCAGCTCCCTGCGAGCACCACCACCTCTGATTTCTAACTTCCTGCCAAAACACATGAGTCAGTGTTACTAGGACCTGCGTGGCTGCAAGATACCCAGGATGTTCTCCAGAGAGCTGGAGAAGGAGGAGGGGGAAGGCCCTCAGCTCGCTTTTCCCCCAGCACACCAGGTCTGAGGAGCTTCCAGCTGACAGGAGATCCTCAGCAGAAGGCTATCCTAACCCAACAGAAGCATGTGGGAATGGCCAAAGGACCATGGAGAACCAGGATTTCACTGCTGTGTTTCCCATCTCAAGACTTAGTTTTAGAAATTAACTGTAGCCCAGGCATTAGATTAGTCATGTATTTCTCCCCAGCAGCATCATGAATCCACTCAGCCTGCTTCTGCACAAAGAGCAGTTCCACAGTGCAGGTCTATTTTGAGGGGCACAGAGCAGCAAGGCTTCTGGAAGATAAATGTGCAGAGTAACACCATACCCTTTTCAGACAACTAATTTTTTTTTTTTTTTTAATCTGCTATAAGCAGGCACCAGCACTGGAAGAAGTGCCTCTTTCCCCAGCAGGGAAAATAATTCCAGGATTCATGTCAAAAAGCTGTTTTCTAAGGTAGTGCCAAATAAGACTTTGGGTTCAGTATCACCGTAAACATGCAAGTCCCAAGTAGATGTGCTCCTGGACCACTGTGAACAGGAAGGGACGTGGTGTTCAAATTGCAGCCGTGCCTGTAGAGAGGCATGCTGGAGGACTCCTCAGCAGCCACCCAGCCCCTGGGGAACAGAGCCATAGATAAGATGTTCTCAATTCACTTGCTGCCTCATTATTAGTTGCAATTAGCGCAGGCAATACTGATGTCCGTTCTGTTTCTGACGGCGAAATGCACAAGGAGACCAACACCTAAGCTGATGTTGCCAACAAACACTGCTTCCAGGATCTCTTCTGCTGCTCCAAGGCCAGGATCCCCTACGTTGCCAAAGAAGCATCTCTGTGGCTGAAGCCCTCTTAGCCCCCCAGAAGCCTCCCCGCACCAGGGAACAGGTTCCTCTCTGCTAACACCTCCGAGCCCTTTCCCATGCAAACATTCGGTCTTTGCTCTCTTGTGGCACACCTGAGGTGTGCAATACTCTTCTCCTGTAAAACACAGGACATCACCGTTCTCCCTCTGTGCAGAGAAATGTGGATAGGGAGCACTGAAGGCAATTCACCTCATTAAACTGGTCAGCAGAAGCAAGCAGTTATAACTACATCAAGTCAAGCTCTCTGCAACGGCATTAACTACCTGGGCTCCTGTTACGGGTGACCACACAGCTTTGCATGTACCAGAACCGGCAGGCTCAGGGAACTCTATTAGCAGAAGTTTGCAACAGACAGTTATCCTCAAAAGGAGCTACTAAATATACTTTTTAAATGTCTAGTAATAAGTATTTACAAATATACTAATACAATAAAATAGTAATAAATGAGCAATGTAACCCTATATTAAAGGTTTCCCACACCTCAAAATCTAGACCAATAGTGGCTTGCTTTGGAAAAATAAGTTGCAGGTGCTAACTATACTTGGACTGATATGAAGCCCTATAAAACAGGAACTTGAATAGCCACTTTAAATAAAAATCTCGTGGTTTAGACAACACCATCTGTACATTCCAGGCCTTGGATTTACTTGCCAGAGCAGTCAATAGTCACCTTGCATTGCACAGAGCATATATGCGAGGTAAAGTAAAAGAACAGTCTGGCCAAAGGAATTTTCCAGGGAGAATAGTTTTTTCTGGCTCCTTGCTCATTAAACCTACACCTGTTCTCCAGACACCCAAAAGGAGAAAAATGACAGCAGATGAGCTTTTATTCTTCTAGTTGATATCTGAACTAATGGCCTGAGACATTCGGCAGAACTATAAAACAGTAAGTGGCTCACCTCCAAGTACTGGAATTAATCCTATGATTCTGACAGCTCCTCATTACAAGGTCTAGCAGCCTCCAAAAAGACAACTCAGGCTGTGAGCCGGGAAGCGCTGAGTCACAAAGCACCTAATCATCAGCAAAAGGACTCGGGTCCCCCTGCACCGCCTCCCACCTTGCTAGCAGCAGGCACCATGCAGCCACACAGGATGCCCATTGCCATCAGCCAGGGAAGTTTCACAAACTTCTGCTAACATCAGGTGTTTCTGCAGCAAGATCTAGAAGACGACTAGATGCCGGTAACAAACAGCACGTGCCTGGCTTTGCTGCTTGTTTTCTGGAGGAGACACTGGTCTAGTCACTGAGTGGTGGCAAACCCAGCACCAACAGATCCACACACTACTAAAATCTTGGATGGGACTGTGTTGTCATCTTCCAAAGGACCAGCACTCACAGACAGGTGTTTCTGCAGCAAGATCTAGAAGACGACTAGATGCCGGTAACAAACAGCACGTGCCTGGCTTTGCTGCTTGTTTTCTGGAGGAGACACTGGTCTAGTCACTGAGTGGTGGCAAACCCAGCACCAACAGATCCACACACTACTAAAATCTTGGATGGGACTGTGTTGTCATCTTCCAAAGGACCAGCACTCACAGAGCTGGCAAACACACTACTAAAATCTTGGATGGGACTGTGCTGTCATCTTCCAAAGGACCAGCACTCAGAGGGCTGGCAAAAACCATCCAATGAAAGCAGCTTCTTCCCATGGGAACCTTAAAAAACAGATCAGACACATGCAGGACAGGCCAGCTCCCTCAGCAGCCACACCAGGTAGGGAAAAGCTGAACATGAAGTACCAGAAGAGCAGGAGTCATGCTGAGGAACGTGAGCCTTGTGCTCAGCCCATCGAAATAAGAAACTAGATCTCGTGTTTCTCCAGCTGCAGTTCCAAATCGAGGAACTTCGATATAAGTTCTGCTATATTCTCTAGGAGGACAAAGTGCTAGCACTTGAGGCAGAAATGCCTTGCTGCCAGCTCTCCTAACAGAGCTCAGGGGCTTTTCTCACAAGGGTTTGTCTCACCTGCTGAGACTGCCTGAGCTACTGTCAACTCACTGCTGCACGGAAAGGGAAACGGCGTGAAACAGAGTAAGTAATATGATTTAAAAAGGAAAAGCGAAACCAAAGCTGATGCAAAACTCTACTGGAAGGGAACAGCACAGAAGAGAGATCTTGACACAAGCTCTAGTGCAAGTCTACTTCAAATTACCAGACATCCCACCACAGCAAAAGCAGTGCTGTCATCTATGTCTTGCCAGTAATTAACCACATTTTTGGGGACTGCAATACATCTGAGATGGATGTGCAGTTTTTACCTACTTTTTCCATTTCTGTTACCATCACCTTGCTCTTATCCCAGTTATTAGCCTCCTCACCTAAGGCACGAGCAAGAACTATACAATCACTAAACGCGATCAGGCGGTTTGTAAACATTGCACCAGCCCAGGGCAGTTCTGACAGTTAAGGTATAACTGCAGAGTAAATACAAACTGTGCTCTCAAAGTCCAGAAGAGAGATCTCAAGAGATGATAAAGCATCTGAGAAAAGGAAGAGTAGAGAAACACAAACAAATCTCTACAGAGAATGTTGAATAAGATTTTTTTTTTCTTTGTTTCCTTTAATTCAGGCTATAAACTTCAGGAGCAAAAATCCCTCAGGAGGTTACAGATAAGCAGAGCTCTGCTTTCCAAATACATGTAACATTTATTTGGCCACTCACTAAACCAGTGGACAAGTCTTCAGAAAGTCAGTCAGTATTTTTAATTGTGCAACTCGAGGACTTCATACAGAACACCAGGAAAAGATATCTTCCAAGCAGTTTCAGAAATAAATTCCCTGTTAAACAAACTAATATTAGAAAGGAGTAGAGAAAACAAAGAGGTATTAGCTAGAGACAGGATATTTACAAGAAGTTACTCTCTTGTCTTCTATAAAACCCAACAGTTCCCTCACTGAAAGCCCACGGGTTCAATATTCAGCCCAAGCCAGGGCATAAATCCAGACAGCACGTTGGACTGGCACCATTTTGTATCATCCTCAGACATCTGAGTTTTCACCTGAGGTATTAAAAAGTGTTTCTAACTGATCTGATAACCAAGGGAACAACATGAACACAGGCTGAGCAACTGACTCAATATTTAAGAAACACAGGCAGCCCTCACTGTCACACCTGAGCATTTCATTCCTCAGCTCACATCTCAGGGCAGCTCCTGTGGGGCAGAGGGGACTGAACTACAAAGATGCAGAAATACAGCCATTCATTGCGCTGCTGACCACTGTAACGAGGCCTTGCTGACTTTAAAAACAAAAAAAGAAACCACCACAAAACACCAAACCACAAACACATATAACCTGCAGATTATACATAAAAGATGACACTGATGTATCACAAGCAGCACTGCTGGCAACAAACGCATGCAGGTAGTTAAAGGCCTGCTTCTCCCAGATGAAGAAATATCCTGTCTCGTTACCCTCCTGAGGGTCCCCCTCTTCCCATGCAGCGTGACATCCATCCCACCCATGTGTCAGTCCCCTCCTGAGCCACCACAAGCCGCTAGCCCTCAGCTCCCCTTTCCCAGAGCCCCTCCAGCCAGGCCACCTCCACACACCATCCTGCCCACACCAGATACAGGGGCCTGAGAGCTGGCACAGAAGAAAGGGGGAATATACTGGGGAGATAGACCTGTGGCAGCTCCAGCATCTGCCCAACCATTCACATCATCTTCACTCAAGCATGCAATTACATACTAGTGTTTTCACAGGTATAACCTATTGATTGTCCAAGAACTTACGTAGGACAACCCGAAAGCCTTTAATACCGCATTGTGGCAGTAAAGACAAAGTCATATGAAAGTTACTACCTCACAGAAACCTTCTGTCCTGACAATACAGACTTTGAAACTTCCAGGCTTCAGCAAAGGATGCTCAAGCTGAGCACAGAGACATCCAAGGTTACCAGGACTAAGATGCAGTGAGAGTGCTTAAGCACCTTTCTGCAAATGCCTGGAGCTAAGAGCAAGAAAATGCCACTGTCCACAGAGAGTTTATGGCCAAGGACTTTGCTACGAGTGTTAGACTCCTAAACCCACTAGGCTCCAAAACCCATTTCTTTGCAGATACATCAGGGCAACCAAGCTCATTTAGCAACAGAGCAGTGAGTATGGTTTTTGGCATAAGGAAGATCCAAATTCAAATTCACTTTCTGCATCTCCTGGCAGGCTACAGAAGACCTTCTTTGTAAAAATGAATTTTGATGGGAGCAGAGAGAGTCTTGTCTTTATAATTCTAGCACTTCACTGAAGCATTGTTCAAGCCATTACTCCCATTTCCATTTTCTTTGAGTTTGAACCCAACTTTCACATGTTTCAAAAGTGAGTATCCAAATTACGTGTTAAACAAACCCTTCTGCTTTTACCCCCAGATCTCACAGAGTCTCACCCAAGACATAGTTACCCTTCAGTAAAGGTAGTTGTGTCTTATTTTGTCAAACTCAAAACAGCTGCTCCAGGTGAAGTGAATGTCTCTGATCACGCAGCGTTAACTTGGACAGGATTCTAGTATCAACACTGTCACAATAACCATGTCACTGTTCAAAAGCAAGTAGTGAAAACAAATCTTTTTGTGAATTACCTGCATAGTTTTCTTAAAATAGAGTTTACTGTTGTTCATTCAGAAGTGAACAGACTGAAGGAGTACCCCAGTTTTCCTTATCTTCTAACTGAGAAAGAATCAAGCAGCAGCTAATGAAGAATTTTAGACGCTTGGAGTGGAAATGCCAGCACTAGATGCACAACAGGGAAGAGTAAAATAGTACGAGGGGGGGTAGTGGTGGCATCCACAGCTGGCCCGTGTTTATTTCGCAGGCAGAGGTTGGAAGCCCATGATCACACCTCCTTTCCAAGAGGCGCCACAAGGCGATCTGCTAATGAGTTCCAGTCATTACAGCACGGGAAAAAGCAGGTCACCAGCCTGTGCACATCGTTGCGTCACGCCCTGCCCTGTTCCCCGCAGATCCACGGCGAATTACCGCCCGGGCCACCGGGCGCCGTGACCGGGCGGCAGCGGGAAGCGCGGGGGGCTCAGCCG